>NC_091064.1:202081715-202384746 GCF_000393655.2 Nicotiana sylvestris | reverse complement strand
TTAGGTCGGATAATTTATCTATTTTTTATTATTCGTTTTCGATCCGAACCATATCTGACCTGACTTGCCTGTTTGCCACTTCTAGCATTGACTAACTGGTTATTGACTTGAACTAGGGAAAAAGATAGGAGTACCCTTAAAAGTTAAAATATTTACCCTGCTCTACCCATCAAAGAATTCTATCCATTAAATAATTACAATCCCCTACCCATTTAACAAACAAACGACTATCTCAAAATAACTACCCCACGCTAATGCCCTACCTATAAAAATGCAAAAGATGCTCAAAATTTCAGAAAATTAACGCACAAAATTGAGATTTTCACCAGCATCTATTGAAGATTTGAAGATTTCTACTCTAATTTGAAGATTGGAAGTGTGAAAAAACAGAGCGAAGATGCCTATTTCTCTTTAAAATTCGAGTTTTTCTCCTTAAATTTTGTAGAAGTAGCTAATTTGACTTTGGAAGATGCTAAAACTTTTGATGCTCAAATTTGCATCTTATTTTTTCGATTTTGATTTCGCAGATTACAGAAGTTTTGCACTCAAACTTCTGAATTTTTAGCTAAAAATCTTGTTCTCAGTTTGGAGATCTAGAGATTTGAATCATAACTGCTAATTTGATTTCGAAAAATCTTCTGTTGAAATTCAGTATTTGACATCAACACTGTTGAAATTTGCATTGTCGAGATTCAATTTTGGACATAAAAGTAGTTATAACTTCAGAATCATGGAAAATGTACCAATTTTGCTGCAACATAGTGGAGAATGGGGTGATAACTATTATTTCATAAACTTTCATGTTGATGCAATTGTTGATACCCAATTTTCACTATATTTTTAAATATGCATAAATACCTTTAAAATAGAATATATATACATATATACACATGCACAAGGTTTTTATATTTTTTCCATAATTTCATGGGTTTAAATTGATTTATTTTCTCCCCTTTTGTTCATAAAATCCCAATAATTATTTTCCCAATTATTGTTATAATAATTTATTCATTTAATCTCTATACTTATTCCAAAATATGATTGATATAATTTTTATAATTATATTTAGTATTTTTAAAGCTAAATTGCATATAATTACAATGTTAGCCCTTTTAATGTATAATTAAATTTTATATATGTGAAATTAGTACCTTTATTTTTAAAATGATAATTACATATTTTAAATCATTTTGGTATAGAAGATTATTTTCAGAAAACTACTTATTATTTATTTTAAATTAAAATAGGGAAAATTGGCTATTTAAGTTATAGCCAGATTTGGCTTTCAATTTTAGCCTAAACTGAACTCAACCCCAGCCCAATTTCCTATCAAATAACTCAACCCAGGCCCCAAAAACTTCCTACCTGACCCAAAACCCATCAGATCTTGGTCGTTGATCTAAAAGTTCAACGACCCTCATTTGTTCTTTCCTTTTTTAATTCTAAACGACCCCCTAACCCTAATCACTTTTCCATACCCGCCGCCTTCAGATGCTCTCGTCCTCTCTCTTCTCTCAACCTAACCCTAGCCTTATCCAACCGCCGCCTCCCTCTCCGATCATCTCCGGCGACCACCTTTCAACCCCAAGCCTCTAATGGTCCCTCCATCGCCTTGCTCATCATCTCTGTGGCCTTCAAGGGCCCTGGGCCATGCCGACTTGTAACTAGGGTTGCTGTTTTGGTTGTTCATGGTTTCTCCGGTGTGATTTTGGGCAAAATCAACCATATTTATTACAATCTATGAAGTTCTAAGCAGGTTCTTCTATCTCTACCCGGGTTTCCTTTGAAACCCCATTTTTTCATTTGTATTTCTTAGATCTGGGCCATTTTTAAACGCTTCAAGCCTATTTCTTTTATGTTCTACACTATTCTCAAACTTCTTTTGAAAAATCATCAACTTTAAGCTGTTTTACTCTCTTTTAAAAATTAGGGTTTTCGAAATTTCTTCTACACTTTGTTTAAACTGATTATTTATGTTTGAAACTCCTATCCTTGCATATCTTGACTGATTCTATGTTCTTACTGCTTTTTCAAGTCGCCTATGATAAAAGCCCTAATTGTTTTTAGATCTTCTTTGTTTTGGTTCTGTGTGTTAGCATGACTACTCGATTCTTGTTAAGTTTATGTGGTTACCATGCTTCGAATGGATTTTACTGAGTCCTTAGCCTACTTATATCACCTCTATGTGATTGTATTCATCTTGATTGTTCAAAACTTGCCTCTTTCTGTCGATATTGCTGACCTTGCCTGTTTGATACGTCTGTTTGTTCTTCTCTATTTATATGTTGAAGTATAGAATCATAACTCCCTCTTGATTGATTCTGATTTCCTTATTTGATGGTTTGATTGAAAATTTTTCTTTTAAAACCCTAAAATTCTGCCTCGTCTGTTTAAATTGACTGACCCCTACCTTATTTGCTGTAGTACTTTGTTCTTACTAAATCATTCCTTAATTGGAGTTTTCTGAACTTAGTACTAATTGACTACCCTATGCTTACTGAACTTTGATTCTTTCCTTATTAATCATGTACTGATTTTTCTTGCCTTATAAACTGGTTCTTACCATTTGAATTAATTCCCTTAACTTAAGGGAGTACTTGCCTTGATTTTCTGACTCACTGATTCTGAGTTCCTTAATTATCATGCTACTACATTTCTTACCTTATTTTACTACCTGTTTTCAAACTATAAATGCTCTAGTCTTTCATTAGCACAAGACATGAATACTTGGGTTCAAAACTATCTCTCATACTAAAAAATCTCTGCTCTCTCTACTTGTGCTATTTGCTACTGTCTAAGTTAGCCGGCTGCAAGCCAAGGCTAACTATTTGTGCTCTCTTTTCCTTTCATTATGCTTACTCTCCTCTTCACTGGTATGTCCTAGTTTCAATTCAAAGTTCCAACAACAACATGATTCTCTTATTGTTCCTCTTATTTCTAGTTTGCTTCTATTTAGGGTTTTGTTGTGAAATTTTGTGTTTAAGAGTTACATTATCAGCATGTTATTATGTCCTCCCCTTCATTTAGATCAGTATATTCCCCTTTATGTGTATTTCTAAGAGTGTCTTATCACTTACTTGTTGTGTACTTACCATCCTATATCCCATGAATCCTCAAATCCCTTTCACCCCTCTATGTGGTTGTGTTCTTCATGTCTGGTTTTGTGACTATGCCAGTGTTAGCTATTTCTGAGCATGTCTAAACCAGTCCTAGACCCTTGCGGGGTTATGTGTTTGCAGTTAAATGTTCTATATGTCCCAAACCCCTTAACCCCTGTGTGTGACTATTGAATATACCTGGTTCTGTGGACTAGCTGTGTATGAACCTATCCTAAGGTGTTTGGACTTTGTTAACTACTCCAATCTTTTTTTAAAAATAATCTCTGTTGCTTTACTGAATTACTTTCAAAAAAGACTTTTGTTAAATACAGTTTCTTACTAAAACCTTTTCAACTTGTGTCCATCACTTCTCACTCTACTCTTAGTCAATAAGTTCTGCCCCCTTTAGTATGTGTACTGCCTTGGGATCCTTTTGAGAAACCTCTGAACTCTGGCATAATAAGGCTGGCCTTTCCACACTAGGCTTTCGCGGGTCATTTCCAATACAATCTCAAGATAGTCCCTGACCGTCTCACATTATTGAGAACTGGGAAGAAACCCGGGGAAAGCTTTCGCGAGTTCGGGTTCCGCTGGAGAGAGCAAGCGGCCAGAGTCGATCCTCCCATGAGAGAGGGAGAGATGGTGGATTATTTCTTACAAACATTGGATCCAACCTACTTTGGTCACTTGGTGACAACGGTTGGAAAATCCTTCAACGAGGTGGTCAAGATAGGGGTCATGATAGAAGAAGGGCTGAGGTCTGACAAAATCTTAAATTATTCGGCACTCAAGGCCACGACCCAAGCTATTCAGAGCGGCACCGGAGGTGCGTTAGGAAGAAGAAAGAAATAAGAAATTGCCACGATCGAGGCAGGCAGTTGGTCCAGGGCTGGAAAGCCACACTACAACCAACCCAGACCTCATAGGCCAAACTACCCGTACAACCCACCACAACATTTCTATCCGCCTCGAGAACCACATTGCTCCGTACACCAGGCCCAGGCATACACTCAGCCTCCGGTTCGCCCGCAATGGCGTGCGCCGGCTCCTTAGAACATATATGCACCACCACCAAACACCTATCCTCCACCGAGGGCGTATAGAAACCCGCCAAGGGCAGGCTTTCGGGGAAATCCAGATGCTAGGAATGACAGGCTGCGGAAACACAGAACTTTCACGGAGTTGGGAGAAACCTACACCGCTTTGTTCCACAAATTAAGGCAACTGGGTTTGGTTAGTCCTGTCCAGACTCGAGAACCAAATCCCCCACCCCAGAATTTGGATCGATCAATAAGTTGTGAATGCTGCTCAGGGATGCTGGGGCATGATACCGAAAAGTGTTGGAAATTGAGGCATGCCATACAGGATCTTATTGACAACAATAAGATCGAGGTCCAGACACCGGAGGCTCCTAACATCAACCAGAACCCACTGCCAGCGCACCACGAGGCTCACATGATTGAGTTGGTATATGAAGGAGGAGAGTTGAGAAAACCCTCACAAACAGTGATGATGATCCAGGCTGCCCCGAAAGAAGGTTCAACCAGTGGGGGAACGAGGGTACAGTCACAGGGAGAAGGCGTCAAGCCAGTACTGATATTGGGGAAGAGCCCGTCCGCCATAACAAGCAAACCTGAGCCAAACAAGTTGGTAATATCAGGGATTCCGCCCGCACCTGCAGTTGTGTTGAAGGGGGTATATAGAGAATTGGTCACCATAAAGCCTGTAGTCCAGTTTCCAATGATTGATAGCAAGGCTGTGCCTTGGAAATATGAAAAGGCGGTGGTGATGTACAAAGGAAAACCGGTGGAGGAAGTTAGTTGTGAAGCGCAAGGGCTGACTCGATCAGGTCGGTGTTTTGCTCCGGTGGAGCTAAGAAGAACCAACCCGGCTGCAACCAAGAAACCTGTGTCTGAAGAAGAGGCCGAGGAGTTCCTGAGGAAGATGAAAGTGCAGGACTACTCTGTGGTCGAACAACTGAGGAAAACACTGGCCCAGATCTCGCTGCTGTCATTACTAATCCATTCTGAGGAGCATCGTCGGGCCTTGATGAAGATATTGAACGAAGCTCATGTGCCCAACGAGATTTCTGTAAACCACCTGGAAACCATTGCCAACAAGATTTTCGAGGTGAACAGGGTAACATTCTCAGACGATGACCTGCCGGTGGAAGGTACAGAGCACAATAAAGCTCTCTACCTAACTGTCAAATGTGAAAACTCGGTAGTTACTCGAGTATTGGTAGATAATGGTTCAAGTGCCAATATCTGTCCATTATCCACTCTGAACCAGTTAAAGATCGACCACGAAAGAATCCACAAGAATAACATCTGCGTCCGAGGGTTTGACGGAAATGGAACAGCCACCGTAGGGGATGTTGTACTTGAATTGACCATCGGTCCAGTCCTATTCACCATGGAGTTCTAGGTGTTAGATGCCACAGTTTCTTACAACCTTCTGTTAGGACGACCGTGGATTCATGCAGTCAAAGCAGTCCCCTCCACCCTACATCAGATGGTAAAGTTCGAGTGGGAAAGACAAGAGGTCGTGCTACACGGCGAGGATACGACATGCACCATGGGTGGCGCCATTGTACCTTTCATAGAGACCGCTGATGACAAAGGTCCTTGGGTCTACCAGATTTTTGATACAGTGTCGGCAAACAAAATTTCTGAAGGAGAAATCATCCCGCACCCTAGGGTCGCTGCCGCAACAGTCATGATGGTCTCGGAAATGCTGGGTAATGGATTCTTGCCGGGAAAAGGCCTGGGAGTCGAGCTTCAGGGGATTGTCCAACCTGTCTCCCTGCCTAAAAATCTGGAAACTTTCGGATTGGGGTTCAAACCAACCGCAGCAGATAGGAAGCAAGCGCGAAAAATGAAGAAGAGGGTTTGGTTCCTGCCCAAACCGGTGCCACGTCTCTCAAGGTCTTTTGTCAGAGCAAGCGCCATAGGGCCACCGGTCCCAAAAATTCTAGGACCATTGATTGGTATGGATAGGGACCTGAATCAGAGTTTTGAGAGGCTATTCGCTGATGTCAGTATGGTAGAAGCTGGAGAAAGTTCCAGCAGAGCAGAGATACAGTTTGTGGGGCCTGAGGCCAAAACCAACAATTGGACGGTTACTCCTCTCCCTGTCCGAGGAGAGTCTTGGTAGTAGGCTTTGATTTATGTTTTGTTTGTTTTGTTTTGTTCGGATTATTCAGGGTGTAATCCAAGTTTTACTTTTATTTTGTAAAAGTGTGAACCCTTTTATCCCGCAAGTTTAATAAAGTTCTCTCCTTTTGTCCCATTTTAATTTTTGTTTTGTTCCTTTTCTTTCTGAACAATTCTCTTTTTACTGGTTCTAATGACATGGCATGCACAACGGATCTTCGACCTAGTCTAATAAATCAATCTGAATCCGACTTAATGATACAAGAGGTCGTTTGCGACGATGACTCTGAATGTGACGAAGATGAAGCCTTCGAAGAGATAAACCGAGAACTGTGCCAATTTGAAGAAAAACCCAAACCTAACCTAAATGACACTGAGGCTGTGAATCTAGGAGACGCTGATAATGTCCGAGAAACCAAAATCAGCATCCATATTGAGCCGAATGTCAGGGAAGAATTGATCAAAACCCTCGTGGAATTCAAAGATGTTTTTGCTTGGTCATATGATGATATGCCGGGATTAAGCACCAATTTAGTGGTTCACAAATTGCCCACTGACCCGGCATACCCTCCGGTCAAGCAAAAATTAAGGAAATTTAAAACAGAAATGAATGTAAAGATCAAAGAAGAGGTGATTAAACAGTTGCAGGCGAAGGTCATTCGGGTCACTCGATATCCCGAGTGGTTGGCCAATGTGGTGCTAGTTCCAAAGAAGGATGGGAAAATCAGGGTGTGCGTCGACTACCGCAATCTCAACAAAGCAAGTCCCAAGGACAATTTTCCGTTTCCCAACATTCATATCCTGATCGATAATTGCGCTGGGCGCGAGATCGGATCCTTTGTAGATTGCTATGCGGGATATCATCAGATCCTGATGGACGAGGAAGATGCGGAAAAGACAGCATTTATCACGCCATGGGGAACTTACTGCTATCGGGTAATGCCGTTCGGATTGAAGAATGCCGGGGCAACGTACATGCGAGCAATGACTGCTGTGTTTCACGACATGATACACAAAGAAATTGAGGTGTACGTGGATGATGTGATCATAAAGTCTTGGCGTCAGGAAGACCATGTAGCAGACCTAAGGAGATTCTTCCAAAGACTCCGAAAGTATGATATCAAGCTTAACCCGGCCAAATGCGCATTCGGGGTTCCGTCAGGGAAGTTGTTAGGATTCATTGTCAGTCGACGGGGGATTGAGTTAGACCCATCCAAAATCGAATCCATCCGAGATTTGCCACCGCCAAAGAACAAAACAGAGGTAATGAGTTTGCTGGGTAGACTCAATTACATCAGCAGGTTCATCGCTCAACTCACAGCAACTTGTGAGCCCATATTTCGGCTGCTGAAAAAGGATGCTGCGGTAAGTTGGACGGCAGAGTGTCAAGAGGCTTTCGACCAAATCAAAGGGTATCTGTCTAATCCACCCGTATTGGTCCCGCCTAAGCCAGGGAAGCCCTTAATTCTTTATCTGACGGTCCTGGAAAATTCATTTGGTTGTGTACTGGGGCAACATGATGACACAAGAAGGAAGGAGCAGGCCATCTACTATCTTAGCAAGAAATTCACAGTATATGAAGTCAAGTACACTCAACTCGAGAAAACATGCTGCGCCCTAACTTGGGTAGCTCAGAAGTTGAAACACTACCTGTCCTCGTATACTACTTATCTCATATCCCGTTTGGACCCATTGAAGTATATCTTTCAGAAACCTATGCCCACAGGGAGGTTGGCAAAATGGCAAATTCTGCTCACAGAGTTCGATATCGTCTATGTGACGAGGACAGCCATGAAAGCCCAGGCGCTGGCCGACCATTTGGCAGAGAATCCCGTTGATGAAAAATACGAACCCTTAAGAACGTATTTTCCCGACGAAGAGGTAATGCATACAAATGAGTTGGAGTTACCCGAGGAACCGGGTTGGAAGCTTTTCTTCGATGGAGCTGCAAACGCGAAAGGGGTTGGAATAGGAGCAGCACTCATTTCTGAAATAGGACGCCATTATCCTGTTACGGCTCAACTACGCTTCTATTGAACCAACAATATGGCCGAGTATGAAGCTTGCATTTTGGGCCTGCGATTGGCTGCAGACATGGATGTCCAAGACGTCTTGGTCTTGGGAGACTCGGACCTCTTGGTACATCAAATTCAGGGTGAATGGGAAACGCGGGATCTAAAACTCATATCATATCGACAATGCTTACACGATCTGAGCAAGCAATTTCGGTTGGTAAAGTTCAAACATATCCCGAGAATTCATAACGAGGTTGCGGATGCATTGGCCACCTTAGCATCAATGCTGCACCACCCTGACAAAATGTATGTTGACCCTCTGCACATCTAGGTCCGTGATCAGCACGCTTATTGCAACACCGTAGAAGAGGAAGCAGATGGCGAGCCCTGGTTTCATGATATCAAGGAGTACCTTAGAATGGGAATATATCCGGAACAGGCCACTGGAGACCAAAAAAGAGCCCTTCGACGATTTTCGAATGGTTTCTTCCTCAGCGGAGGAGTTTTGTACAAAAGAACCCCAAATTTGGGATTGTTGAGATATATAGATGCCGGTCAAGCCACGACGGTTGTGGCAGAGGTACATGCTGGAGTTTGCGGGCCACATATGAGCGGATATGTATTGGCAAGGAAGATCCTTAGGGCAGGGTATTATTGGCTCACCATGGAACACGACTGTATCACTTTCGTGAGGAAATGCCATCAGTGCCAGATACATGGAGATCTAATTCATTCTCTGCCAACAGAGTTACATACGATGTCAGCACCCTGGCCGTTTGTTGCATGGGGAATGGATGTCATTGGACCTATCGAGCCGGCAGCATCCAATGGTCATAGGTTCATTCTAGTAACCATTGACTACTTCACCAAATGGGTTGAGGCTAAAACCTTCAAGTCGGTAACTAAAAAGGCAGTGGTGGATTTTGTGCACTCCCATATCATCTGCAGATTTGGGATCCCAAAAGTAATCATCACGGATAACGGTGCGAATCTTAACAGCAGCCTGATGAGAGAGGTATGCCAACAATTCAAGATTACACACCGCAATTCCACCCCATATCGTCCCAAGGCGAATGGAGCGGTCGAAGCAGCCAATAAAAACATCAAGAAGATACTGCGAAAGATGGTGGAAGGATCTAGACAATGGCACGAGAGATTACCCTTTGCTCTGTTGGGTTATCGCACTACCGTCCGGACCTCCATAGGTGCAACTCCTTATTTACTGGTGTACGGAACTGAGGCCGTAATACCAGCGAAGGTCGAAATTTCATCCCTCCGGATTGTCGCTGAAGCCGAGATTGATGATAATGAATGGGTCAAAGCTCGGTTGGAACAGTTGAGCTTGATAGATGAGAAAAGATTGGCAGCAGTGTGCCATGGTCAGCTGTATCAGAAGAGAATGGCGAGAACATACAATAAGAAGGTACACCCCAGGAGGTTTGAAGTAGGGCAGCAGGTGTTAAAGAAGATCCTCCCGCATCAGGTCAAGGCAAAAGGCAAGTTCGCCCCAAATTGGCAAGGGCCTTATATTGTGACCAGAGTGTTGTCCAACGGTGCTTTGTGTTTGACAAATATCGAGGGGAGATGTGTCGACATGGCTATCAATTCTGATGCAGTCAAGAGATATTATGCGTAATTTCTTTAATTATGGCAATTATCGGTTCGTTTGTTTGTACTTGGTGCTTATTGGATAATGAAATGACAGAGGCAGTTCTTTCTTCTATCCAAACACTTTTAACCCTTGTTTCCCCCTTTTGAGCCTTAAGTTATTCTTTCATACCCCTCTTTCGGAATCACTAATGGAAAAGATATGAAAGAAAAAGAAAAAAAAAGAGAAAAAATCTTTAAAGGAAAATGAAAAAAAAGAGAAAGAAAAGAAAAAGAAGATAAAAATCATAAGAAATACAAAACCTTGGGAACTACGTTTGACCTGATTCCTCAAAGAGAATACATAGGCGCCTCACGGCTCGGTCATAGTGTGCATAGGGGGCATAATGCCCATAAGTGTGCATAACAGGCACAGTGTGCGTAACACACACAGCTCAACCTAGAGTAAAAAAATAATAAGATCCCCCAAGCAAGAAAGCTGGGGCGGAAGTTATGTTTTAAAGTTCCATCAAAGGATTGATTCCAAAAGTTGTAGTGGATCACCCGTAAAATTATTTCATTTTTGATAGCCTTTCTTTTAGCCCCCAAACCAACATCGACATCCAAAAGACCTCCCGATCAATATCCAAGAGGTGCCAAGTCATGCAAATAAAGCCGACAATAATACACCGATCCCCAGCAAAGAAGAGGATCATGAAATTGGAAATGAATTGATAGTCCAAAGGGATCTCCAGAAGAGAGAGTCACATCGGCAACACTCCAATTCTCCTTTGAAGAAATAAAATGAGAGAGTCTTGGCGGTGAAAACCTTCGCAGGCACCACAAGACGACGAAAGATGAGAGATGTGAAATGAGAGAGTCTTATCGGTGAAAACCTTCACAGGCACCATAAGACGCCGGGAGCTGAGAGAAAAGAGAGAGTCTCATTAGTGAAAATCCCTCGAAGGGCACTATGAGGCGACAAGACAGATCAACAAAAGGGTCCACGTTTGCAAAGAAGTGGACACCCACTTATCCCCAGCAAGTAAGGTCATCGGGCAAGTCGATTGATACAAATAGACTAGGTCGGGAATCTATGGTGCACGTCATGATCACAAGGACCGGTCAGGTCATCCAGATAAGTTCTTCTAAATTCTTTTTTTTTTCCACCAAGTATTGGTTCAGAAAGATTTTCTTTTTTTTATCTTTTTCATTTTTCTTTCTAAAAATTTGTTTCGAAAAGGATTTTTCAAAGTCCACTACCAGAGACCAAAGGGAATTCATCCGATGCAGGACAACCCCAACCGTCCTAAAGGATAGCCCCAGGCCATGCAATGACGTGCCTTGCAGTTCTGGGAGGAAGTGAACTCCGGAAGGGAGTAATTTCGGGAGTAAAAGCAGACTCCCACAACATGTCCTATAAAGAGAAAGCAGAAAAGGGGATAAATGGAAAACCAATCCCCAGCAGGCCGGGCACCCCCAGCAAGCAACTTTGTCCACCAACCAGTTATGAGGGCACAGAGCAAGAAAAGGGAAAGAGAGGAAAAATCATCCACCAGAAAGACACCTCTACCCACCATGATTAAAACTAACTAAATCCTTTTTGTCTGTTGCAGGAAAACAAAGGATTGATAATGGCAGCAGGACGCGATGCCAGGGAAATCACCAAAACTGGGGCAGAAAATTTTCTGCCATTGTCAAAAATTTTCTCGGAAGAACGAGGAAACAATTTTAATACTTTATGTTCTAGGTCGCCCACCAGTAAAATGCGGGAATACTTTCAGTTCTAGGTCGCCCACCAGTAAAATGCGGGAATATTTTTCAGTTCTAGGTCGCCCACCAGTAAAATGCGGGAATACTTTTCAGTTCTAGGTCGCCCACCAGTAAAATGCGGGAATACTTTTCAGCTCTAGGTCGCCCACCAGTAAAATGCGGGAATACTTTTAAGTTCTAGGTCGCCCACTAGTAAATTGCGGGAATACTTTTCTGTTCTAGGTCACCCACCAGTAAAATGCGGGAATACTTTTCAGCTCTAGGTCGCCCACCAGTAAAATGCGGGAATACTTTTCAGTTCTAGGTCGCCCACCAGTAAAATTCGGGAATACTTTTCTGTTCTAGGTCGCCCACCAGTAAAATGCGGGAATACTTTTCAGTTCTAGGTCGCCCACCAGTAAAATGCGGGAATACTTTTCAGTTTTAGGTCGCCCACCAGTAAAATGCGGGAATACTTTTCAGTTCTAGGTCGCCCACCAGTAAAATACGGGAATACTTTTCAGTTCTAGGTCGCCCACCAGTAAAATGCGGGAATACATTATGAGTTCTAGGTCGCCCGCCAGTAAAATGCGGGAATACTTTTCTGTTTTAGGTCGCCCACCAGTAAAATGCGGGAATACTTTTCAGCTCTAGGACGCCCACCAGTAAAATGCGGGAATACTTTTCAGTTCTAGGTCGCCCACCAGTAAAATGCGGGAATACTTTTCAGTTCTAGGTCGCCCACCAGTAAAATGCGGGAATATTTTTCAGTTCTAGGTCGCCCACCAGTAAAATGCGGGAATATTTTTCAGCTCTAGGTCGCCCACCAGTAAAATGCGGGAATACTTTTCAGCTCTAGGTCGCCCACCAGTAAAATGCGGGAATACTTTTCAGCTCTAGGTCGCCCACCAGTAAAATGCGGGAATACTTTTCAGCTCTAGGTCGCCCACCAGTAAAATGCGGGAATACTTTCAGTTCTAGGTCGCCCACCAGTAAAATGCGGGAATACTTTTCAGTTCTAGGTCGCCCACCAGTAAAATTCGGGAATACTTTTCAGCTCTAGGACGCCCACCAGTAAAATGCGGGAATACTTTTCAGTTCTAGGTCGCCCACCAGTAAAATGCGGGAATACTTTTCAGCTCTAGGTCGCCCACCAGTAAAATGCGGGAATACTTTTCAGCTCTAGGTCGCCCACCAGTAAAATGCGGGAATACTTTTCAGTTCTAGGTCGCCCACCAGTAAAATGCGGGAATACTTTTCAGTTCTAGGTCGCCCACCAGTAAAATGCGGGAATACTTTTCAGTTCTAGGTCGCCCACCAGTAAAATGCGGGAATACTTTTCTATTCTAGGTCGCCCGCCAGTAAAATGCGGGAATACTTTTCTGTTCTAGGTCGCCCACCAGTAAAATGCGGGAATACTTTTCAGCTCTAGGTCGCCCGCCAGTAAAATGCGGGAATACTTTTCAGTTCTAGGTCGCCCGCCAGTAAAATGCGAAAATACTTTTCAGTTCTAGGTCGCCCACCAGTAAAATGCGGGAATATTTTTCAGTTCTAGGTCGCCCACCAGTAAAATGCGGGAATATTTTTCAGCTCTAGGTCGCCCACCAGTAAAATGCGGGAATACTTTTCAGCTCTAGGTCGCCCACCAGTAAAATGCGGGAATACTTTTCAGCTCTAGGTCGCCCACCAGTAAAATGCGGGAATACTTTTCAGCTCTAGGTCGCCCACCAGTAAAATGCGGGAATACTTTCAGTTCTAGGTCGCCCACCAGTATAATGCGGGAATACTTTTCAGTTCTAGGTCGCCCACCAGTAAAATGCGGGAATACTTTTCAGCTCTAGGTCGCCCACCAGTAAAATGCGGGAATACTTTTCAGTTCTAGGTCGCCCACCAGTAAAATGCGGGAATACTTTTCAGTTCTAGGTCGCCCACCAGTAAAATGCGGGAATACTTTTCAGCTCTAGGTCGCCCACCAGTAAAATGCGGGAATACTTTTCAGCTCTAGGTCGCCCACCAGTAAAATGCGGGAATACTTTTCAGTTCTAGGTCGCCCACCAGTAAAATGCGGGAATACTTTTCAGCTCTAGGTCGCCCACCAGTAAAATGCGGGAATACTTTTCTGTTCTAGGTCACCCACCAGTATAATGCAGGAATTCTTTTCAGTTCTAGGTCGCCCACCAGTAAAATGCGGGAATACTTTTCAGCTCTAGGTCGCCCACCAGTAAAATGCGGGAATACTTTTCAGTTCTAGGTCGCCCACCAGTAAAATGCGGGAATACTTTTCAGTTCTAGGTCGCCCACCAGTAAAATGCGGGAATACTTTTCAGTTCTAGGTCGCCCACCAGTAAAATGCGGGAATACTTTTCAGCTCTAGGTCGCCCACCAGTAAAATGCGAGAATACTTTTCAGCTCTAGGTCGCCCACCAGTAAAATGCGGGAATACTTTTCAGCTCTAGGTCGCCCACCAGTAAAATGCGGGAATACTTTTCAGTTCTAGGTCGCCCACCAGTAAAATGCGGGAATACTTTTCAGCTCTAGGTCGCCCACCAGTAAAATGCGGGAATACTTTTCAGCTCTAGGTCGCCCACCAGTATAATGTAGGAATACTTTTCAGTTCTAGGTCGCCCACCAGTAAAATGCGGGAATACTTTTCAGCTCTAGGATGCCCACCAGTATAACACGGGAATACATTTCATAATTTTGCATTTAAACAACTTTTGGTCTTATATTACAGATTTTGGAATCAGTAACCCCACCAGAAGGCGGAAGGTTACAACAGAGATCCCCAAGCAGGAAACAATAAAATCCCCAGCAGCAAGAAGCAGAAGGCTGCAAAGGCAAGCGTGCGATTCAAAAAGAAGAAGGGACGCGTCTTGAAAGAAGCAGCTTGGGAACGCTATAGCATGCCCAACATAAAAATTTTGATGAAGAAAGCCATGCCACTGAAGAAACCATTGAAAGGCTTAAGGAAGAGGGCCATGTCCCCAGGAGACCAGGCGAAGTGATGAAAACTAGTATTCAGAAAAAAGGAGAAAGACCGGTATCATCCCCCAAGTTCACAAAATAAAGGCATCAGAGGAAAGCGCTAGCCGACAAGAAAGCAAGGCGACAAGAACAAGTTGAAGATGGATGAGATCTTATGATCCACAGTCTAGCCTAGCTTCTTGTTTTTCCTTTTAGAATGATGTAACAAGGAGATCGGTGAGTGGTAGCATCCTACAGCGGCATGCAACAACGCACAACAACAGCGAACACTACAGTCATACGTTAGTCCTAGCTACCAAAATTTCCCGAACTACATTGACCTGATTCCTGTTCAGCCCAAGATATGTAGGAAACCTCTGAAGCAAAGGTTCGGTCAAATCTTTTTCAAAAAATGCTTCACACGGAGTACTCGAACGAGCAAAAATCGCTCGCTTTATCTTTGCGCGAAAACCCTTCGTGTCTTCGGGCAAAGAGGGGCAGCTGTAAGCACGTGATTTTTGCTTCACGAAAGTTACTCCAAAAAGAAAAGAAAATCAACAAAAAATATATGTCTTGTCATTGAGTGATTTGTATTTAATGTTAAAATGTGTGTTAGTTGTTATAAGTGTTAACCAATATGTGTGTAAATTTGTTTTAATTTAATTTTAATTTTTACAATTTATTTAGGAATTTTATTTTAAAATTTTGTTAATCAAAAAGAAAAAGTGGGGAAAATCTGATTGGGCCCCGAAACGAGGCCCATGACCAAAGCACAGATCCAGTCCAAGTTGGGCCTGCCCAAGCACGGACTCAAACGACGCCGTATCAGCATCCCTATTGGAGCCGTTGATCTGACTCAAATGAACGGTCCTGATCAGGTTGCTCATTTCACCTCAACGACGCCGTTTCAGGCAAGTTGATCTGAGCCGTCCAACCCCTTTGATCCAATGGACCCAGGCTTTCCCCTAAACCCGTCAAATTTTGACCCGATCCAGCCTTACCCGGTCTCACCCACCATCACACCCAAACGACACCGTCTTTCCTAAGTGAATAGATCCTGGCCATAGATCTCATTTGATCCAACGACCAGGATCTAAACCTCCAATGCATATATAAACCTAACCCTTTTACCCCGCCCCCTATCCAAACACCCACCCCCATTCCTTCGTCTCTCTCAGAAGGGATCCCAAACCCCCGAAACCCTAGCAGCCGCCATGGCTTCCCTTTTCACCAGAACCCGGCGGCAAGGATACCGGTGACCACCCCCTTTACACCCCTGATGCACCTCATCACCCCAAACTCGAATCTGTTACCCCCTAGCCTCGATCATCTTCCTTCATCTCGAATCTTGATTTGAAGATTCGAGACAAAACTCGATCTACACCAAACCACACCATATTCGTACCAGACACTCCCCTGACCTCCCTCGTGACCAAACCAAGCTTGGTTTGGTCCGAATCTACCCACAACTCCTAGAATCTCAAATCTGAAGATCCAAACCCTAGAACACAAGAACCTGGGGAATCCGGCCAGTTTCAATAGAGGTTTTAGGTCTAATAGACCTTAATCAGGGTGTTCTCGGTTGAGAACACCCCGATTAAAGTTTGTTCGGCTTCAAAAGGCCAAATCTGATTCGGACCTGGTTTGACTTTTGTTAAAATTTTCAGTAAGTTTTACTTTTCTTTTTTGTTTTATTTGAATACTGTTTGGGGATTGCCAGCATGTGTCGTTGTGTTTGTTTGGTATTTTCTGGTATTTTTCTTAATTCCTTCCATCTCTGTCAAAGACCTTTTATTTGGTCGTTTGTTCTTCTGTGTATGTGAATACATCTGGTGATATACATGCTCGTCAATTAGATTAGTCGTCCAATAGTTAATTCATATAGGTTCCCAGTAATTGAACAAAAGTTGTCTGAAGCCATTCAGGACCCTGTACGTATTGTTTATATGAACGACTGATTATTACCTGTTATAATTAGTATAGTCGACTCGATAAACGTCGTCGATTAGTTTCCTATGAGTGAATGTTCAAATATTCTAATTCATACAACTTCACGTAAGTGAACGAACCTGTTGATTGTTAATTGGATGCTCGACATTGCCTGAATTTAGCTTATAACTGCATTACAAAACAACTAAAAGATTCAGTCTAGGGCAGCTTCGATTTTAAACTTTCAGAAGTTCAAAATGCCCCATTGTTGCAGAGGGTTAGTACAATAATAATCAAGGATTAACAGGGGTAGTCTGGGGTTTGAAAAGAATAGAAAAAGCTTAATTTAAATGAGCTGACAAACAGGGTACTGAATTAGGATTAAATTAATGCCAATGGGGAACAAGACATAAGAGCATGGGTTCAAAATGAATACTTTAAAGGCACCCATAACCCTTGATTAGAGTAATGAGACAGAGCATGGGGGGCTGATTAAGGATTCCAAGAAAATGCCTTTAGGCATGGGAAGCTAAGGGGTATGGGCAGACTGCAATTGGAGAATCCAGGCAGCTTAACTGCACTGGGTTGCTGGCTTATAAATAAGTTGTTTTCAGAACTTAAGAGGAGGTTGGACATTCTTTAGTCTTCAGAGAGATTCTGTGAGTAAAAAAAAACTGAAAAGGAAAAATAGAAACAAATTTCAGAATACTGTGAATGAGTATCGTCTGAAAACTGTGTAAGAGTTCAAGTTGGTCAAGCTGTCTTTGTTGTTTGCTGTGAGTTGTTTGCCAAGCTGTTTGTGATCATTGGATTGCTGTTGCTATTGCCTTGAACATTCTGGTTTGCTCGGTTGTTTTCTACTCTGTTCCTGGGATTTTCTGCTTGGTGCTCTATCACTTGTGGGCCTCATAATTGTGGCTGGTTATTGCTGCTGGTTGTTGTTGCTGTGTTGTTGCTGTTTGGTTGCCTGTTGCTGACACCTTTCTTCTTCTCCTGCTTATTGTTCAAACATCCAGGTACACGACTAATACTGTCAATGTAACTTGAAGTTGAGTATGAATACAAAGAGAAGAGTTGAAGATCGTTTATTTTATGCATAGCCTGTACATAGAATGTTATGTAATGTATAATAGTTTACATTTTGCTCGGATACTGGAGTTAGCTTTCACACATAGTAACTGTCAATGTATGGTAACTTGACATCCAATTGTGTGTGTAGGCTGTTGGATAAAAATTCGACAATGCAGTAGGCTGTAGCTCAGAAATTAGCTGTGTTTGTGATTAGCATGTCCAGTAATGCATGAAAACTGTCCACCATTAGTTAACTGCTTTTCCCTTTAATGAACTGTCCCGTTATAACTGATAAACCACGCCATTAGAATAAAGAACAAGTTCACGGCCTCAACCTCACGGGGGTCGGGCCCAGGTCAAAACAGACCAAGCAGGCCCGCATCGGATAAACAGTGGCCCAGGTCTGGCCCATCCCGCATGAGCTGGATTTGGGCCCATAATGTTCGATCAGTTGTCCGTGTGCATAACCACGTTTTCTTATTATGTAAAAGCATTTTGAATCCCGCTATAAAAAACCTGCAAGCATGTAAATAATTAAGAGATTTTCTTTTATTTTAGAGACGAACTTAATAGAAAATATAGTCATTGTAGGTTTATCCTTTAAAAATAAAAATGAGACGAGCCTCGCCAAATAAAACGTATAGATTGCGGGGCCCTCACAAAATGTATGGTTTAATTAGAATTCGGAAGGACCGTTTAGCGAATTTCACGGTCTTCCCCAAAATAATAACGCGATAGTCTCTTTAGGCGCGTGTTTAATATTTTACTTTCTTAAGCCTGGGTGTGCATTTCATGCGACCCGAATCCAAATCCCAAAACATCAAATAAAACGTGTTCCGGATTGTGGGTGCATTTCATGTAACGCAGTCCAAAGACGTGTTTTAAGCGATGTTCATATTTCTTTTAAAAACAATAATAATAAAGCGGTTAAAAGATAAAATTTGCACATAAGTTCATATTTGTATAAAATCAGATAATCAAGCCGAATATAACAGTTGAGCGACCGTGCTAGAACCACGGAACTCGGGAATGCCTAACACCTTCTCCCGGGTTAACAGAATTCCTTATCCGGATTTCTGGTACGCAGACTGTAATATGGAGTCATTCTTTTCCTCGATTCGGGATTAAAATTGGTGACTTGGGACACCCTAAATCTCCCAAGTGGCGACTCTGAAATAAACAAACCAATCCCGTTTCGATTGTCCTTTAATTGGAAAAACTCCCTTGTACCCTCGCGGGTGCGGAAAAAGGAGGTGTGACAGTCACCGTGTAATTCACTTGAGAATCATTCATTATCTTGCTCGCATAGTATACCGGATGAAACATTTTTTTCACTCTTTGACCCAATCCCGCCCCAACCGCAACATCACTCGGGTCACACATAAGCTCGAAAGGCAAGCTCCAATTGGGTGCAGTAATAATAGGAGTAGTGGTCAACTTGTGCTTGAGAAGTTCAAAAGCTTGCATACATCTCTCATCGAACACGAACTTGGCATCTTTTTCCAATAACTTGCATAAGGGATTCACTATCTTCGAAAAGTCTTTGATAAATCTCCGGTAGAACCCCGCATGCCCAAGAAAACTTCTAACTCTCTTGATAGAAGTAGGGGGAGGGAGCCTTGAAATCACATCAATTTTTGCTTTGTCTACCTCTGTACCATGCTTTGAAATTTTATGCCCAAGAACTATGCCCTCCTCAACCATGAAGTGGTATTTCTCTCAATTAAGAACAAGATTGGTTTCTTCACAATGGGCCAACACTCTATCAAGATTTTTCAAACATTAATCAAATGAGTCACCCACAATACTAAAATCGTCCATGAACACCTCCAAAATATCTTCCACCATATCGATGAAAATGGCCATCATACACCGCTGAAATGTCGGCGATGCATTACACAACCCAAACGACATCCTAGAAAAGGCAAAATTTGGTTGTACCCAGAATACTCATCCAAGAAATAGTAGAAGGCACACCCAGCAAGTCTGTCTAACATCTGGTCAAGAAAAGGCAATGGAAAGTGATCCTTGCGGGTCACTTTATTCAACTTGTGATAGTCCATGCACACCCTCTACCTGGTGACAGTCTTTGTTGGAATCAACTCATTCTGTGAATTTGTAACCACGGTCATACCGCCCTTCTTCAGCACAAATTGCACCGTCGAAGTCCAAGAGCTATCAGATATGGGGTACACAAACCCGACATCCAAAACTTGATCACCTCCTTTTTCACAACTTCTTGCATTGCCTCGTCCAACCTCCTTTGATGTTCCAAGGAGGGCTTTGCATCATCTTCCAAAATAATCTTGTGCATACATAATGCGGGGCTTATCCCCCGAATATCAGCTATGGTCCATCCAATTGCCTTCTTCCGCTTTTGAAGCACCACCAATGTGGCATCAACCTACATGTTAGTAAGACAAGAGGAAAGAATAACTGGCAGAGTTGAACTAGGGACTAAGAATTCATACCTGAGGTGTGGAAGCAACGACTTCAACTCCAACACCGGAGGTTCCTCGATTGAAGGTTTTGTTGGTGGAGTCTTCCTATTCTCAAGATCCAAAGAGAGTTTCCTAGGCTCATAAGAGTAAGAGCCCATTCCATATAAAGCATTCACACACTCCATTCGACCATCATCGTCATTTACATCAAGATTCAACAATACTGCCTCTAGAGGGTCCTCCACATTGATCATTGCACTAGTATCATCAACTATCACTGCCGTGACAAGTCTACAAAAGAGCATTTCAGAACTGTTGGGTTGCTTCATTGACTTTCACACATGAAAGACCACTTTCTCATCATCTACCCGGAAGGTGAGTTCCCCTGCTTCCACATCAACTAAGGCCTTCCCAGTAGCAAGGAAAGGTCTTCCCAATATGATTGGAACCTCATAATCTACCTCACAGTCCAAGATTACAAAATCAGCTGGCAAGATAAATTTGTCTACCCGGACAAGGACATCATCAATAATACCCAATGGTCTCTTCATAGTTCTATCCGCCATTTACAATCTCATGGAAGTCGGCCTTGGTTTCCCAATACCCAAATCACATCAAGTTGATACTTGCCCCCAAATCACATAGAGCTTTTGCAAAGTCCGCACTCCCAATGGTGCAAGAAATGGTAAAAGCACCGGGATCTTCTAGCTTCGGGGCCATTGAGTGTATTATTGCACTAACTTGGAGGGTCATCTTGATAGTTTCACAATCTATGGATCTTTTCTTTATCACCAAGTCCTTCATGAATTTAGCATAATCCGACATTTGCTCTAAAGCCTCCACCAAAGGTACATTAATGGATAAACTCTTCATCATGTCAATAAACTTCTTAAACTAATTCTCGTTTTTCTACTTTGCGAGCCTTTGAGGATAAGGTGGGGTGGCCTTGGCAAAGGAGCCTTGGATTTAGGCACAACCATTTCCGGTATGTCTATTACGTGTTCCCTAGGCGGGTTCACGTCATTATGAGTTTCTACCTCGTCATATTGGATATCAATCCTCACTTCCTCTTTCACGTTCTCATCAATCATATTTTCAACCACTAAAGGAATCTCATCTTCTTGCAACTCAACTTCATCACTCAAAATTTCTATTCGTTTGGAGGCATGCACATCACCGCCTCGTCCACTTCTTGTAGTTACCGCCATAACATAATTGTTCTCACCCTTCGGGTTAACTATCATATCACTTGGTAGATCCCCCTTAGGGTGAGTATTCAAGGATTGTGAGATTTGACCTAATTGAACCTCCATTTTTCTGATTGAAGTATTGTGGGAAGCCAACTAAGCATCAGAATCCACATTCTTTTTCATCATCTGTTCAAACATCATTTCAATTCTCCCTATTTCATTGTTGGAATAACTAGGACCTTGGGATAGAAATGGGGGTGGATTGTTCGGTTGTTGATACATTGGGGGCCTTTGAAAACCTTGCCTTCGATTTCCTTGATTGTCATTGTTCCAACCACCCTGATTGTTGTTACCACCCCAGTTGTTGTTGTTGCCATTTCAATTACCCTGATTGTTCTGATTATTGTTCTGATTGACCCAATTGAAATTCTGGTTGTTGTTCACCCAATTACTATTCCCCTATTGTTGTTGGTTGGAAAAATTTCCTCTTTAACCTTGATAATTGTTCACATATTGCACTTCTTCATTCTGCCCATCATAACCATCATCTTGGAATCCACCACAATCATTGTCATATTGATCTGAACTCCCTTGGTTCTGTTGACCTCTTTGTCTTCTTTTGTTTACTAGCATGTTGACACCCTCCAGAGCATTTACTTGGCGCATATTTTGAACCTGTTGTAACTGTGCCTTTGCTAGTTGGTTCATTGTTGTTGTCAGCTCTGCTATTTCTTGCCCATGATCATGTAGCTGTTTGTGCAAGTGAGTGATCGTGGGGTCACCCTATGGCACATTGGCTCTACTTTGTGTCGCGCCCTTTTTCCTTGCGGATTCCGGGTTTATGACATTTGGAGGGATAACTCGTTCCTTTTGGGAACTGGGTTTGCATTTGAAGAGTCACCACCTAATGATTAGGGTGCATTAGGACACCAAAGGGTTTGATTTGAATAACCAAAGATAGGGTAAGGGCTTGAAATTATTCTAAGGGGAAGGTGTTAGTCACCTCAGAATCCACTAGTGTGGTTCCCGGCTAGACAATTATTGTGAATTTGGAGTGCAATTAACATAGAAGCTATTAGAATATAGTTATGTAAATAGGAAAAATAACCCTAATCCCATATGTATTAGGAGTAGGACATGTTATGTATATAGGGCTCATTGTATCGTGTTTAACATATGTCAATAATATCACAGTATTTTCTCCCGTGCTTTCTCACATGGTATTAGAGCAGCAGTGAGAAAATATTCGGGAAAGTCGCCGTGCTTCAATTTCGGCAACCTTTTTAGGCTGTTTTTCGTCAAACCAATTTACATCGGTGTTGTGCAAAAAAAACCAACACCACCACAAGGTCCCCCAACTCCCGGCGACCTAACCCCAACAAACACCTCCACCGGCAGCCGTCTAACCGGCCGATCAGAAGGTTTTTCTTCCGGCGAGATCTACTCCATGCTCTGGCGCGTGGAGCACTTTCCGGGCAGTTTTGAATTCGTTCCTTTAGTCCAGTTGGATCACCCTCAAATTCCGACCCTATTCATATTTTTATTTTTTAATTCTAACCACTTTGAGTTTTTCCAGCGACTACACTGATTTGTTTCGGCAGTTACAGTAATATTCCGGCAAAAATAGTGTTTCCTTCATCTGTTTCAGTGAGTTGTCAGTTGATTCTTTCTGTTATTTGGTGATAATCCAACGATGTCTTTGGGAGTCAATGCTTTCGGGTCTAAAAACTCGGGTTTTGGCAGTTCCGGTGTTATGATTACCTCAGAATCATTAATGGGAGGTTCAAACTACTTATCTTGGGCTATGTCTGTCGAGTTGTGGTGTAAAGGTCAAGGAGTTCAAGATCATTTAACAAAAAATGCTAGCGAAGGTGATGAAAAGGCTAAAACACTGTGGGTGAAGGTCGATGCTCAGTTATGTAGTATCATGTGGCGATCTATTGATTCCAAGTTGATGCCCTTGTTTCGTCCATTCCATAGATGTTATTTAGTTTGGGAAAAGGCTCGTAATTTATACATTAATGACATATCTCATTTCTATGATGTAATATCGCGAATGACAAGCTTGAAGAAACAGGAATTGGATATGTCTACTTACTTGGGACAAGTACAAGTAGTCATGGAAGAATTTGAGACATTAATGTCAGTTTATGCTAGTATTGAAAAGCAACAAGAGAAACGACAGAATATGTTTCTAGTTCTTACACTCGCTGGACTCCCTAATGACCTTGATTCAGTACATGACCAGATTTTGGCTAGTCCGACTGTCCCCACAATTGATGAACTATTCTCTCGATTACTTCGCCTTGCTGCAGCACCAAGTCACCCAATGATCTCATCACAGACACTTGACTCTTCTGTCCTCGTATCCCAGTCAGTGGACAATCGGGCATCTCATACTATGGAGAATAGATGAGGAGGAGGTCGTTTTGGAAGATCTAGACCCAAGTGCTCTTATTGTCATAAAATTGGACACACTCGTGACGTGTGCTATTCTTTACATGGTCGCCCAACCAAAAATGCTTATATTGCTCAGGATGAAACTACAGGTAACCAGGGATTTTCTTTATCTGAAGGGGAGTATAATGTGTTCCTTCAGTATCGAGCAAGTAAGAAGACATCTCCACAAGTAGCCTCTGTTGCTCAGACTGATACTTCTGTTGCTGGTAATTCTTTTGCTTGTGTTTCCCAGTCTAGTACTCTTGGACAATGGGTTCTGGGCTCAGCCGCTTCTGATCATATCTCTGGTAATAACTCATTTTTGTCAAATATTGCATATTCACAGTCTCTTCCCACTGTTACTTTAGCCAATGGGTCTCAAACCAAAGCAAAAGGAGTTGGACAAGCGAATCCCCTACCCTCTGTCACTCTAGATTCCATTCTCTTTGTCCCTGACTGTCCTTTTAATCTTGCATCTATTAGTCATTTGACTCGTGCCCTCCATTGTGGTGTATATATTTTATTGAAGATTCCTTTACTATGCATGACCGCAGTACGGGGCAGACGATTGGAACAGGACTTGAATCAGAAGGCCTTTACAACTTACTCAATTCCTCCAAGGCATGTCTAGTTACAGATCCTCCGGACCTAATTCACAGACGTTTAGGACATCCAAGCTTATCCAAGCTTCAGAAGATGGTGCCTAGTTTGTCTAGTTTATCTACATTAGAGTGTGAGTCATGTCAGCTCGGGAAACATACTCGAGCCTCCTTTCCTTGTAGTATTGAGAGTCATGCAGAGTCTGTTTTTTCTTTAGTTCATTCTGATATATGGGGTCCTAGTAGAGTCAGTTCAACCTTGGGATTTCGTTATTTTGTTAGTTTCATTGATGATCATTCAAGAGGTACTTGGATTTTCTTAATGAAAGATCGTTCTGAGTTATTTTCTATATTCCAGAATTTTTGTGCTAAAATTAAAAATCAATTTGGTGTTTCTATTCACATTTTCGCAGTGATAATGCCTTAGAATATTTATCCTCTCAATTTCAACAGTTTATGACTTCTCAAGGAATTGTTTATCATACCTCTTGTCCTTATACCCCTCAGCAAAATGGGGTTGCAGAGAGAAAGAATAGGCATATCATTGAGTCCCCTCGCACACTTCTCATTGAATCTCATGTTCCGTTGCATTTTTGGGGCGATGTAGTTCTCACAGTTTGTTATTTAGTTAATCGGATGCCTTCCTCTCCCATCCAGAATCAGATACTGTATGCAATATTGTTTCCCCAATCACCCTTATACTTTGTTCTCCCTTATGTTTTTGGAAGCACTTGTTTCGTTCATAACTTAGCCCCTAGGAAAGATAAGTTAGCTCCTCGTGCTCCCAAGTGTGTCTTCCTTGGTTGTTCTCATGTTCAGAATGGATATCGTTGTTAATCACCTGATCGTTGTAGGTACTTTATGTCCTCTAACGTCACTTTTTTGAGTCTAAACCTTTCTTTACCTCTTCTGACCATTCTGACCACCTTGATATATCTGAAGTCTTACCTATACCGAACTTTAAGGAGTATACTATAGCTCTTGCTTCACCTTCCGCCACAGAGATCTTACCCGAGTCTACTATAGCTCCTCCTTCACCTTCCTCTACAGAAGTTTTACCCATTCCAACCGTTGAGGAGTCTAGTGTGGCCCCTCCTAGACTCCCTACCACAGGAACACCACTCTTGACATATCATCGTTGTCCGCACCCAGCATCAGGCCCAACTGATTCACAACCTGCATATGACCCTGCTCCTACTGCAGACTTGTCTCTTCCTAGTACACTGATTGCACTTCGGAAAGGTATACGGACCACCCTTAATCCTAATCCCCATTATGTCTGTTTGAGTTATCATCGTTTGTTATCACCATATTATGCTTTTCTATCTTCTTTGTCCTTTGTTTCCATCCATAAGTCTACAGGTGAAGCATTGTCTCATCCGGGATGGCGATAAACTATAATTGACGAGATGTCTGCTTTACATATGAGTGGTACTTGGGAGCTCATCCCTCTTCCTTCAGGTAAATCTATTGTTGGTTGTCGTTGGGTGTATGTAGTCAAGGTTGGTCCGGATAGTAGGGTTGATCGTCTTAAGGCTCGTCTTGTTGCCAAGGGATATACTCAGATATTTAGGCTCAATTATAGTAATACCTTCTCTCCCGTGACTAAGATAGCATCAGTATGCCTTTTTCTATCCATGGTTGTTGTTCGCCATTGGCCACTCTACCAGCTGGACATTAAGAATGCCTTTTTACACGGTGACCTTGAGGATGAAGTTTATATGGAGCAACCACATGGGTTTGTTGCTCAAGGGGAGTCTCGTGGCCTTGTATGTCACTTGCGCTAGTCACTTTATGGTCTAAAGCAGTCTCCTCGAGCCTGGTTTGGTAAGTTCAACACAGTTATCTAGGAATTTGGCATGATTCGGAGTGAAGTTGATCACTCTGTATTCTATTGGCATTCTACTTCGAGTCTCTATATTTATATGGTGGTCTATGTTGACGGCATTGTTATTACCAGAAATGACCAGGATGGCATTACTAAATTGAAGCAACATCTCCTTCAACAATTTCAGACTAAGGATCTGGGCAAACTAAAGTATTTTCTGGTATTGAGGTCGCTCAGTCTAGCTCAGGTATTGTGATCTCACAACGAAAGTATGCCTTAGATATTCTTAAGGAGACAGGAATGACAGGTTGTAGACCTGTTGACACTTCGATGGATTTGAATTCTAAACTTCTGCCAGGACAGGGGGAGCCTCTAAGCGATCCTGCAAGATATAGATGGTTGGTTGGTAAATTAAATTACCTTATAGTGACAAGACTTGACATTTCCTTTTCTGTGAGTGTTGTGAGTCAGTTTATGGATTCTCCGTGTGATAGTCATTGGGATGCAGTTGTTCGCATTCTTCGGTATATAAATCATCTCCAGGCAAAGGTTTACTGTTTGAGGATCGAGGCCATGAGCAGATCGTTGGATACTCAGATGCTGATTGGGCAGGATCACCTTCTGATAGACGTTCTACGTTTGGATATTGTGTCTTAGTAGGAGGAAATTTTGTGTCCTGGAAGAGCAAGAAACAGAATGTGGTTGCTCGGTCTAGTGTAGAAGCAGAATATCGAGCGATGGCTATGGCGACATGTGAGCTAATTTGGATCAAACAGTTGCTCAAGGAGTTGAAATTTGGTGAGATTAGTCAGATGGGACTTGTGAGTTATAATCAAGCTGCTCTTCATATTGTGTCAAATCCAGTGTTCCATGAGAGAACTAAACACATTGAGATTGACTGTCACTTTGTCAGAGGAAAGATACTCTCAGGAGATATTGCTACAAAGTTTGTGAAGTCGAATTATCAGCTTGCAGATATTTTTACCAAGTCCCTCACTAGTCCTCGTATTAACTACATATGTAATAATCTCGGTACATATGATTTATATGCACCATCTTGAGGGGGAGTGTTAGAATATAGTTATGTAAATAGGAAAAATAACATTAATCCCATATGTATTAAGAGTAGGACATGTTATGTATATATATATATATATATAGGGCTTATTGTATCGTGTTTAACATATGTCAATAATATCATAATATTTTCTCCCGTGCTTTCTCATAGAAGCAAATAAGGCTCAAATAAGAGGGGATTTCAGTACATAATGGTTTGAAAGTAAACAAAGTTTGAAAGAACAATTAGCAAAAGCTGATTTTTTAAAATAAGGAGTTAAAAATGCTGAAAGAAATAAAGATCAAAGGAAAAGGGTCCTAGGTTTATAAAAAATATGGATCACCCCACACAATGTCCGGTAATCACTCCTCAATGAGGGGCTACACGTGACATTATCGCGTGATCATCATATTCATATCTACCCTTCCCACCCTGTTAAGGTGTTTAAAGAGCGGATTGGTCTCGCTTACTTATTGCATGCTATTACCCGTCCCATTCCTATCAGTCCCGGAGGCACTTAGGACTACTAATCCTAAAAAAAGGAGGGATATTAGGCTTATTTGAAGTTTCAAAGGTAAAAATTCTAAGGCGACATACAAAACACATACTGCATGTTAAAGGGAAACACATAAGCACATAAGGCTCAAGTACACCTCCTCAAACAAAACACATAAAATAGCATGTATTACACATACTGCTTAGGTCTGATTTAAAATACTAAAGATGAGGGAGATGAGATTGTTGAAGCAATTTTAGTTTATTACATAACTCAGATAAGAAGTCCGAATCAGGCCTACCTGCTGGTTCTAGCGATTAGCAGAAGCAGATTTAGTTTACTGTTATTACTCTAAGGCTTGCCTAAGTGTTTAAACGGGGTCCTATATGCATGATATCTACTGAATTCAGAAGGTGATGAGACAGTAAAAATTCGTAATAAATTGTTTGAAATCCTATAGGCATACTTTGCTAAACCTTGTTAAGCGAGGAAATTAAGTTATTAAGAGAGAGGCAGAATGCACAAAATTAAAAGTTAGACTGATCGCAGGTTCTGCAAGTGATAGTATCTACTACTACTAATTTTAGTCCCTAAGAGCATGCTATCTAATATTGACTGTAACTGGAATGGATCAGATTTATTTAAAAGTCCGTATAGGCAGGATTTCTATGCATTATTGATTTTAGATCCTTATAGACATGGCATCTAAATGCAGAAACTTGTTTTAAACCTTATAGGCATGGTATCTAAATGCGGAACCAGATATAAACCGTATAGGCATGGTTTCTAAATGCATATGCAGAATTAAAATAGTCCTATAGGCATGGTTTCTAAATGTGATTGAATATGCAGAATTAAATAGTCCTATAGGCATGGTTTCTACCCTTGACATGCATAAATACCCACCTTTTTTCACTATCTAGCCCCAAATATTCATTACAAATTATTACAAACCAAGAATAAATACTAAATACATTAGGAAAATACAAAGAATTACAACTAGAGGAAGCCTGATTCTTGACTTCCTGTCTGAGTCATGAGATAACCAACTCAAAGACTATTGATCCAAAGCCTTCCTCAACTTGATTGTGTCAGAGTTCCCTAAGGGCCTCAATGGGACACCGGGCAATGCTCACACCCAAGTTTCAAAAACCAGAATAGGGACAAGTGTAGTATGGATGTCACGACCCAATTCCCAAGCCCGGTCGTGATGGCGCCTCTCATGAAGACAAGGCCAGCCAGACAAAAATGAAACACTTCTTTTCAACGGTTAAATATCATAAACGGTTCTAAACATGATATAATAGCCATAATTTGCGGAAAATAACGATGACAGTAGAAGAAACCATCCCGACACAGCCCAAACCGGGGTGTCACAAGTCACGAGCATCTATTAGGGTATAAATACAACTACAAGGTCTAAATTATACGAAATAGGAATAATGAACAAAAGGGAGAAAAGCGGTACTGTGAACACCGTCAGCCACCTCACTAAACTCCGATAACTCTGCCTCTGATCAACAAAAACCAGCTACCTGGTGTATAAATACCTGCATCTGCACACAAGGTGTAGGGAGTAATGTGAATACTCCGACATAGTGAGTAATAAAGGTAAATAACAACTGAGCGGTAAGAAATCACGTAAAGCAACCAACATGTTATATAGAAGCAGTGAAAAACCCTTTGAGAAAAATAGTGAAGATGTGAAATTTTTAGAAATATCCTAGATCAGTTTAAACCTCTTTTGAATATGACTTTCTCAGCAGTTACGCAAATGAGTGCAAACAAATAGTGCAGATAAGCACGGAAATCCGCCCATCGGGCACAACACTCAATTAACAGATAATACCAGGCAATCAGATAGATATCACATGAAGTAGCACAAACAACAGATAATGGCAGACAAATGAAATAAAGTAAACACATAAAACAGTACCAACACCGCTGCGGCGTGCAGCTTGATCCATATATCGCTGCGGCGTGCAACTCAATCCATATATTTCGTTGACAGCGCTCACTGGGGGTGTGCAGACTCTGGGAAGGACCCCTTACGACCCAAGCGCAATATCAAGCCATCTCGTGGCGTACATATCTTAGGCCCTCGGCCTCATAATCAATCAGTGTCTCACTATTGCAGCGTGCAGCCCGATCCCAAAGTATCCTCACAATACAGGCCCTCGGCCTTACTCAGTCAAAAATCACATAAGCCCCTCGGGCAGTAGTAAAACAGTAGTTCTCAGCCTCAAAACATCATTTAATATATCATTTTAGTTTCAAAAATGAGTAAAAGTGGCTGAGTTGTATAACAGTGGAAAATAATACGACTGCATTCAAGTAGTAGGTTAAAACAGTGAGGAAATAGTGATAAAAATCCCGGGAGGGTTCAAATAGTTGGCTCAAAGCCTAAATATGGCAATCAGTCCAAATAATGATGATAACAAATAAGTTTCAATCAAATACGCGGTAAAATCATCAATCGGGACAGACCAAGTCAAATCCCCAGTAGTAAAAGACCCCACGCTCATCATCCAGCACGTGTCTTGCCTCAATATAGCACTACGATGTGCGAATCTGGGGTTTCAAACCCTCAGGATATCATTTACAATCATTACTCACCTCGAACTAGCGAAATCTCTAGCTCGCGATGCCTTTACCCTTCAAATTGGCCTCCACGCGCATCGAATCTATCCAAAATCAGAACGAATACATCACAATATGCTAAGGGAGCAAAGCCCAAGCGAAAACAATTGAAAATTATCAAAAATCCCGAAATTAGCAAAAACCCGTGCCCCGAGCCCAGTTCTCAAAACTCAGAAATTTTCACATCAACGGGTTCCTTATCTTCCCGCGATTTCATACATATCAAAAGTTCTCAAATCCTACCTCCAATGGCCCTTCAAATCCCAATTTAAAATCTCAAAATAACAAGTCCTAGTTCTTCCATTTTTAGCTAAATTTTCATGAATTTCTAGGTTACTTTCACAATAGAATCACGTTTTTGGTTCATAAAACTTACCTCCAATCAATTCTCCTTGAATCCCTCTTCAATCTCCCTCAAAAAGCTCTCAAAATGATTAACTATGGTGGAAAAATGGCTCAAAACCGCGGAGGAAATGTCTTATAAACTTTCTGCCCAGTTTTGATATTCCTTCTTCGTGAACGCGGTCAACGTCTCGCGTTCGCGAAGCACAAACTTACGTTGACCAATTTTTGCCCTACGTGAACGCGTCACACCAAGCACGAATGCGATGCTTCTACCTCCTACACCTTCGCGAACGCGACAACCTTACGCGAACGCGGTGAACAAAATGCCTTGGACCCCAATTTGCTCTACGCGATCGCGAGTGCCTTCTCGCGAACGCGATGCACTGCTTTCCATCCTTTCGCGAACGTGAGGCACGTCTCGCGAACGCGAAGGCTTAATTTTGGCCTACCTCAAATCCTTCTACGCAAATGCGATGCTCCACCCGCGAACGCAAAAAGAAAATTCTTCTGCAACAGCTGAACAACAATTTTTGCAACTCTCAAAGCCAAAATGGTCCGATTGACCATCCAAAACTCACCCGAGGCCCCCGGGACCTCAACCAAAAGCACCAACACATCTTAAAACCTCGTTAAAACGTGTTCCAATCATCAAAAAACCTCAAAAAACACCAAATCCACCAATTCACATCGAATTAAAGCCTAAGTTTTTCTAAAACTTCCGAAATACGCTTTTGATAAAAAAACCCAACCAAAACATGTCCGAATGACCTGAAATTTTGCACACATCCCAAATGACATAACAAAGCTATAACAACTCTCGGAATTCCATTCCAACCCTCGGATAAAAATCTCATCTATCAACCGAAAATCGCTAAAATACAAACTTTGCCAATTCAAGCCTAATTCTACACCGGACCTCCAAAACCATTTCCGATCACGCTTCTAAGTCAAAAGTAACCCAACGAAGCTAACCAAATCATAAAAATTCCATTCCGAGCTCATATACAAATAAGTCAACTCTTGGTCAAACCTTTCAAATTCAAAGTTTTCAACTGAGACTGTTCTTTCAAATTCATACTGATTTCCGTGAAAACCAAAATCAACGATTTACATCAGTCATAATACATCATACGGGGCAATTCATGCCCGAGAACTGGCGATCAAAGTGCAAAAGCTCAAAACGACCGGCCAGGTCGTTACAATGGAAATGCTAGCCCTCAAGTGTCCAAGTTCAGAGGGAACTCATGGGTCCCAAGGCAAGGATCACAAGAGGGGGCAAAATTTAAGTCTAAGAGAGAGTGGAAGTGCAGAAACAAAACTTTAATAACTAAGGAAGTAAAGGAAAGGGAAAGGGGTGCTGGGAAAAGTTACAGAGTTGATAACTTTACACGAAAAGCGGTCAGGGGTTGGGAACTTATTGCAGAGAGCCTATATACTTAGGCAAGGGTCAGCTTTGGGCATGCACAACAATAGGAGATGCTAGCATGCTTATAAGCCCACCAGAACACACAATACCAGAGAAGACATAGAGGTTAGGATCCTAGGGGATCAAGTTTGAGTTATGGACAACAATGCTCAATACTGTTATGCCTCAAACAAACCATCAATATCAAACACATTGGGGTAGGGGTTTAGGATACACAATACATATATTCAGAATAGGAAGAAAGAAATTACAACATGCTAGAATAAAGTACTAAATTAAACACAAGCAGTAGGTAGACAAGAAGGCAAAAGTATTAAGTAAACATATTGTTGTGATACTGAAATCTTAATTAGAACATACCAGCTCAAAGAAGCAAAATACAGTAAAAACAGGTAGTAGGACTTCGAAGACAGGTCACAGTACAAGTAGCAAGAGAGAATATTTCGAGTGTGAGTAAGTTTTTAGAACTAAGAGTGTTCGTGTGTGTTTGTGTTAATGAAAGAGCAAAGTATTTATAGTTTGAAAATAGGTAGAAAATAAGGCAAGAATCATAGTTTAGTTTAGTAGTAATTATGGAACTATGTACCAATTAAAATCAAATCGACATCAAGGACTTCCTTTAATTAAGGAGTTAAAATTAAATGGTAATGGACAGAAAACATTTAAGGAAAGAAATCAAGTAAGCATCTTGTGCAGAGTAGACAATTAGGGGTAAATATATAGGGGTTTAATTAAGGGAAGAATCTTTGAAATACTCGGTTAACCAAAATAAGGTAAGGAAACAAAGTAAAGTTGCAGAATGTGGAGATAATTGAAAATCAATACATAGTAAATCAGGGAATCAAGGATTTCGAAATCATTGATTTAAGGAGAGTATTCATGGGTTCCATGAGTAAGCAAATAAACCAAGTTTAAAATAGGATAATCGAAATTCTAAGAAACCAAGACTTTTAACATGCACACTCTAGTAGAAGAGCAACATAAAGAAACACAGTAGAACACGTTAAAAATCAGAGAAAGCTTTGAAATGACTTAACAAAACCCTAAATCGGAAAAGATAAAAGGGGTTTTGAAGGCAAAGTTTTGAAAGAAATCTCGAGAAAACATTTGAAAGTTTAGGGTAAGCACGGATCTAAAACAGATCTAAAAGAAATCGGAGGAACCTTGAAGGTTAGGGTTTCAGAAGAACTCCAGATCGTGAGAAAGGCTTGGAAACCATCAATCTAAGCCGGAGAAGTCGAGAGTTAGGCCCGAATAGCCATGGCTGGCCGGAGCAAGGTCAAAGATGACCGAAGACAGCCATAAGAACCGAGATCGACCAAGGTCTGGACCAAATCTTTCCAGGATCTAGCCTTGAAAACATGATAATCGGGCGTGTGGAAGCCAAAGGAGGTAGATATATACCTTCAATGGCCTTGGAAGCCATAGATTTAGGCGGTTTTAGAGTGGAAGCTAAGGGAGGCGGCTAGGGTTTGAGAGGAGCTTGAGAGAGAATTGGGAGAAGGGGGAATTCAAAGGCGGCTACAGATGAAAAATGATTAAGGTTTGGGGTTTAAAAATGGTAAGGGAAATAGGGACCGTTGATTTGGGAGATCAACGGTTGAGATTAGAGAGGGTAGGTGGAAAACAAATCTGGGTCATTTGAATAGGGTTTGGGTCAAGGTAATTGGGTCTCAGATTGGGTTCAAATTGGAGGTTCAAATGAGGCTAAAATTGAAATAAACGGGGTTAGCATTTGAATAGCCATTTTTCCCTTGTTGATTTATAAAAAATAATAAAATATTTTTGGTAATAAATTAAAGGTACTAAAATAATTTGTAATACATAATTATCAATTTAAAAATACTGGACTTACTTTTTATAGATATAAACATAATTAAATCTAAAAGAGGCTGATATTGCAATTACATACAATTTAGCTTAAAAGGTACTAAATAAATTTCTAAAAACATGCAAAAATTATATTAGATATATTTTAGTATAAATATGAGAGTCCAATAAATGAATCACCAAAATGATAATTTTGGGAATAATTATTGGGTTTTCTGGATAAGATAGGGCAATAAATTGATTTTAAAATCTTTAAAAATTAAGAAAAAGTAATAAAACATTTGGACATACTTATATAGGCATACATATGCTATTTTGAAAGTATTTTGCATATTAAAAATATATAGAAAAAAAATTGGATATCAACACTTTGCCAAACAGAGGACGTGTCAGCCATCTCATCAAGAATGTCACAAGCCTCATCATAAGATAGCTTCATGAAATTACCCCTAGCAAGTTAGTTCACTATGCACTGATTTGTTGTGTTAATGCCCCAGTAGAATGTCTGTTGTATTATTGCCCCAGTCATATCATTGTTGGGACATTCCTTTACCATGGTTCTGTATCTCTCCTATATCTCATGTAATGGTTTGGTAGGCTCCTGCTTGAAAGCTAAGATCTCATCCCTCAATGCTGCCATGTGCCCCAGAGAGAAAAAATTTGCAATGAATTTATCCACCAACTCATCCCAAGTAGTGATGGAATGGTTGGGAAGTCGTTCAAGCCAATCCAATGCCTTCCCTCTAAGTGAGAAAGGGAATAATCTCAACCGAAGTACATCCTCTGACACATTAGTTTGCTTGCTCCCCCAACAGGTATCCACGAATATCTTGAGATGTTTGTAAGAATTCTAATAGGGAGCACCCGTGAAATACCCTCGATGCTCTAACAATGTCAGCATCACATTTGTAATTTGAAAATCGCCCGCCTGGATCCGGGGTGGGACAATTGCACTAGCATATCCTTGGTTGGGAAGCACTCGAGGAGCCTCTCTTGGAGGTGGCGGGGGAGGGCCTGTAACATTATCATTAGCCTGATGGCCTCTCCTTTGTCCTTGCGGTACAATAGGAACATCATCATCAATATTGTCATCTACCTCCTCCCCTGGCGGAAGATCTCCAAGAGGTGCACTGTTTGCTACCATTTTGTACCTGAATATGCGACACAGACAAATTAGTAAAGCAGAAGGAAAGAAGAACAATACACAAAACTATTTAGATAGATAGCCAAAACCGTTAGCTCCCCGGAAACGGCGCCAAAAGTGATCAAGGCCAACCCTACACCACTACAAAGTGGCGAGAGGGGTTGAAACAACTTTTACCCAAGATGGTCTGGATCAAATCCACATGAAGCTAGAAGTGGGAATTGGATTCCTATCTAAACTAGAGATGTTTAGTGCTCTTAATTACTCTTCCAACCATCTTTTGGTTGGATATTACTTCTAATATTTATGCTAATGATAAGCTTAATTAAACTAAGAATGATTGCTTGTAGGGTGTTCTAAATAGTTAAAGAGGCACTAGGTAAGTGACTTTCTCCTAGGTGAATATTTGACGAGATCTAAAGCCTAAGGCAAAGACGTTATGTTGAGGATTGTGATATAGCCAATGCACGAAATTATTCACTCTATACCTCTCGGTAGCTTGAGTGACTTTGCCCTAATTGACTTTCTCAAGACCAATTGGGTGTCAAAATTGTGCAAGCAATATAGGCTCAAGTCAGGTATTACTATCTCTAAGTTTAACCCTTTAATTGGGACTATCAATCTATTGATTACACCCCAATTTCTTGTTGGACTGATTTTCCTAGACTCAAGCTCTCTTTCTCAAGAAGAACCCAAGTCAAATAGGCACAAATTAGTGTTTGCAACCACTAATTCAACATGGAAAACACAAATTAGTCTAAATATCAACTACCCATAAATATCTAAGCTTTAAATCAAAATACCCATCAAATACCCATACTAGGGTTGAGCCACAACCCTAGTTAATAGGTCTAGCTACTCATAATAATAAAAGAAAACTGATAAATAGAAGAATAATAACCCATAAGATTTAATTACAAACTAAAATAAAGAAGATTCAGTGTTATTCTAGCTACAAATTACTCAAAATAGCCTAATACAACCGTTCATGTGCTCTGCTGAAAGTTAGATTACAAAAGATGCCCTAAAAATATGAAAAGAAAGTATTTATACTAGGCCGAATTTTCTGGACAAAAATACCCCTGACGAGGTAATGCGGTCCGCATAAAATGCACCGCGGACCTCAATGAGGCTTCTTGGCTTGATTAATCATTCTTTAAATTTGGGCACCGCGGGCCGCATAAAATGCCCGCTCCCAACTCTCTGAACCCCCATCTTTGTGGACCGCACAAACTCGATTGTGGCCGCGGTGAAGCACTGCGGTCCATACAAAATGATTTGCGGCTGCAATGCTTGAGTTTCCAAAATATGCACCTCTCTGAATCTCCTCACTACGGACCGCACTAAATGGAATGCGACCGCAGTAGATCTGTTGCAACTGTGCTTGGACTTGTTCTTGGTATTTGTGCATGTTTCACTCCTTTTTGAGTTGGTTTTGACTAATTGTCTCCTTTTTGACCAAACCCTGCAAACAAGTACAACGTAAGCCTTTGGGACTATTTGTATACATTTTTAATCAAAACTCAAGTAAAAAGGAGTGTAAAATAAAAAATAAAAAATAATCCCTAGTTATCACAGGGATGACAACGCTCCCACTATGTGTGTCGTTTGCTAAAAATACTATAGCTGCAAGCACCTCCAGTTTCGATGTTGCTACAATTTCATCAGATATTGCACAATTTGAAAGCACTAATATGATTTGTACTTTTGATGTGCAAGAAGAAGATGACACCAGTATAGAACTTGATGATGCAAACATCATAATTGATCAATTTCATCAAAAAATTGAAAAAGGACAAATTTACACAGACAAGAACCTGCTGGCTCTCGTTATGAAACAGTATGCTATTAGAGAAAAATGTTAATATCGGTTAATAAATCATGCCCAAGAAGATTCATCTGCATTTTTAAGTAAAAAACAATGTGATACCTATAGAGTATATCAGGATGCTATATCGGTATACTGTGTGAGTATAGAATTCTACTAGTTCGTATGTGTATTTTTTATCAGTAAAACGTAATACCAATATAGTATATCACTATGCTATATCAGTATGTAAGTATAGAATTGTATTGGTTTGTGTTTGTGTTTTTTATTAGTAAAAGATGATATGGATATAGTATATAAGTATGCTAAATCAGTATACTACGCGAGTATATAATTGTATTGGTTTGTGTTTTTTATTAGTAAAAGATAATACTGATATAGTATATAAGTATGTTATATCAATATACGATGCGAGTATATAGTTGTTATGGTTTGTGTGTTTGTTATTATCATTAAAACATGATACCAATATAGTATATATATGTATGCTAAATCAGTATACTATGTGAGTATAGAATTGTGCTGGTTTGTCTATATTTTTATCAGCAAAATATATGTAACGATCCGACTGGTCATTTCACTTTCTAGAACTCTGTTACCCTAAATAAGACTTCTCATACTTTATTTTACTAATTCATGACTTGCAGGGATGGTTGGTTCGGGATTTGGAAGAGTTTGGGTTGAAATCGAAACTCTTGGTTCCTTAAGGTTGGCTTAAAAGGCTAAGTTTGACTTCGGTCAAAATTTTGAGTAAATGGCCTCGGAATTGGGATTTGAAGGTTCCAACATATTCGTATGAAGATTTTGGACTTGGGCGTATGTCTGGATCGGATTTTGGATGACCCGGGAGCGTTTTGGCGCCTAATAGTGAAAGTTGATTCCTTAAGGATTCTGAAGTTCTTTAAATTTTGTTTGGAGCGGGTTATTGTGTTATCGAGGTCCGAACGAAATTCCAAGACTGAAAATAGTTCCATAATGGTATTTAAGACTTTCACGCAAAATTTGGTATCATTTTGAGTAGTATAAGTATATTGTGGCACATTGAAAGTAGATTGAAGAACTTGAAGTTCATAAGTTTGATTCAATTGGTTTTAGGGTGTGATTATTAGTTTTAATGTTGTTTCGGGTGTTTCGAGGGTTCGAGCGAGTCCGTTTTATGATTTCAAACTTGTCGGTATGTTCGGGCGAGGCCCCGGGGGCCCCGAGCGTTAATCGGACGAGGCTCGAACTTAGTCAAAAATTTGAAAAGGAGCTGAAGCTCCATTTGCTATCATAACCGCACCTGTGGTTGGCCTGCCGTAGGAGCGAGCCCGTAGATGCGACCCAAGGGGAGGAGCCCAGGTTCCACAGATGCGGCTCCTCTTTCGCAGAAGTGGAACCGTAGGAGCGGTCACCCTTCCACAGATGTGGACCCAGCTGGCCTGGCCCATTTTCGTAGAAGCGAGGTCACAGATGCGGTCAACGCACTGCAAGTGCGGAAATCGCTGAAGGCAGTGTCCTTCATTTAATACGGGAGTTTGTCATTTTTGATTCATTTCACTTCATTCTTGAGCAATTTGGGAGCTTCAAAAGGGGAGATTTCAACCTAGTTTTGTGAGGTAAGTAATTTGTATTTAATATGAGTTTAATACATAGTTTATGGGTGGATTACAACATGTAAATTAGTAAAAATTATGGGTTTAGAGTAAAACCTTGGGTTTTCATAAAATGAGATTTAACTACAAAATTTGTTATGGAATGTAGTAGAAATCATATATTCTTGATCCTAAGGTTATGGGTAATAACTTTCTTCGAAAATTTTCGGGATTCGGGCATGTGGGCCCGGGGATGAATTTTAGGAAACATGCATTTAGGGTTGGAAAATTACTTTAATAGTTAGAATATGATTTCTTGAGCATATATTGACTAGTTCTTACCCCATTTGAATAGTTTTGGATCGTTCGGCTCCAATTTGAGGGTTTGAGCGCATTCTTGAGTTTGGAAGTAAGCTTTGGGGCAAGGTAAGTCTTTTTTCTAACCTTGTAAGAGGAAATTTAACCCCATAGGTGAATTAAATAAATGTATGTACCTATCTGTGGGGGCTACGTACGTACGTCGTGACGAGAGTCCATACATAGTTACTGTTATGCTAAGTTGTCGGGTATTTTAGGATCGTATCATGTTATACTTGCAATGCTTGCGTCCTTACTTGATACTATAATCACTTAAGCCATTCTGGAAATTGGTAAAACAAATATAGACGGTTATACTCACTTACTTAAGAGTTTGTATGAATTACTTGACTGTAAATGGGCAATGCGTGCTTTCTTGAAAATAAATTATTATTTGTGGATCAGGTCGAGCGCCTCGGTAGTAAATAGATGCATCTATGGTTCGTGCCATTAGACCCTCTGGTAGTACACAATTTAATATTATATTGGACTGGGCCATGCGACCTCGGCATAATCTACGCATGTTATTTGCTTGGAACTTTCCATGATTTATACTGCTTAAATTCTTTGAAATGTAAGTTGTTACCTGATATGACTAAAATTGACATATTGTTTATGAAAGAATATCTTACTTCTCCCTGTTCTTAAACTGTCATTGTTATTCATGTTTAGCGTAACACTTAAATTATATTATTATTGGCCCTAGTGAGTGCTAAGTCGACCCCTCGTCACTACTTCTTCAAGATTAGACTGGATACTTACTGGATACATATTGTTTATGTACTTAATTGTACAGGATCTGAGGCAGGTGCATCTAGCTACCCGCCCGACACGCATTCCTGATACTTGATCAAGATTTCATGGTGAGCTGCCCTCTTCTGAGCCATTCAGCAGCATGCCGGAGTCTCTCCTTTTGTATATTACTGTCTATTCTATTTCAGGCAGTATGATAGTTATACTTTTGTACATTCTACTAGTTGTCCTCGTACTTGTGACACTTGATCCTACCACACACATTAGTAGACTATTATTTTTGGGTTGTATTTCTATAATTATGATTTCCTTTAGTCATTCTCGTTTCAGTTGCTTTATAAATTCGTTATTTATCGATTGTTTTAAAATTTAAGTTAAATATCGTTATTTATCAACTGTTTTAAAATTTAAGTTAAGTAAATGTTGGTATTGTTTAATAAAAATAAATGAGAACTCACTAGTCGATCAATGTTGGCTTGCCTAAAAATGGTGTTGGGCGCCATCACGACCTATAATAGAATTTGGGTCGTGACAATATGATACTGATATAGTTTATAGGTATGCTATATGAGTATACTATGTGAGTATAGAATTGTACAAATTTTTGTGTGTGGTTGTTATCAATAAAATATGATACATAACTGTATTTGTATTATAAATAGGTATACCCTTGAATGCATCGATGAAAGATGCACTTGGAGACTTAAAGCATCAAGCCTGCGAGCATCAAATCTTTTCAAAGTGACGGATTTCAATTCTGTCCATAATTTTTAAATGATAAGATATTTTGTTCAAAAAAGTAAGCTGTCTCAACTTTTGTTGCAGTTGTAGTACAAGCTAAACTTGTTGACCCGAAAATCATATATACAACAACAGACATCCAGAGAGACATCCAAAAAGCATATGGTATGGACTTAAGCTACATGCAAGCATGGAGATCAAAAGAAAAACCAATGCAATTGTTAAGAGGAACACCAAGTGAGTCATACAAGAAAATACCAACATATCTTTATATGTTAGAGTATGCTAACCTAGGATCAGTAACACAACTACACACTGAAGTAGATGGGAGCTTGTCACGACCCGAATTTTCCACCCTCGGGAGTCGTGATGGCACCAACTAATACGAGCTAGGCAAGCCAATTATTAGCACAATTTACCTTTTTACCCATTTTATATTCATTAACAATTTCGACGTAATAGCATTTAAACCGCGAAAGTCAACATAAGCAGAAGAAAAAAAATAACAAACCATCTAAACATAAATATCTAGTACAACTGTTTGAGTATCGACTACCCAGAACTGGTGTCACAGTTTCACAGACGGTCTAAGAATACTACAAATAAAGGGTCTGAAGAAATAAATACAAAATATCTCTAGAAATACATGAAAGAAATAGAAATAGTAGATATAAGGAGACGCCAAGGCCTGCGGACGCCTACAGGACTACCTCGGGCCGCTCGATGTTCAAGAATCAGCAATCTAACTACGGTCCGAAGTCCACAACACTGGGGTCTACACAAAAGAGTGCAGAGTGTAGTATCAGCACAACCGATCCCATGTGCTGGTAAGTGCCTAGCCTAACCTCAGCAAAGTAGTGACAAGGCTAGGACCAAACCACCAAATAAACCTGTACAGTTATATAATATACAACAGAAAGTAAAGCAGGAATAAACAAGTAAAGATGGGAGGGGGAAACATACATCGGGGAATAACAGATAAAAACAGAATATCAAGAGAACTATAAAGGAATTAAAATCCAACCACTAACAAGAATAAGGAAAACAAAGGCAGATTTCACTTTCTTTTCACATATTGTTGCAGGCATGCAACCCGATCCCATTTCATATATCTTGTGGCAGGCGTACCACCCGCTCCCATTTTATTATATCTCGTGGTAGGCGTACCACCCGCTCCCATTTTATTATATCTCGTGGTAGGCGTACCACCCGCTCCCATTTCATTTATCTTGTGGTAGGCGTACCACCCACTCCCATTTCATTTATCTTGTGGTAGGCGTACCACCCGCTCCCATTTCATTTATCTTGTGGTAGGCGTACCACTCGTTCCCATTTTATTTATCTTGTGGTAGGCGTACCACCCGCTCCCATTTCATTATATCTTGTGGTAGGCGTACCACCCGCTCCAAATTCATTGTATCTTGTGGTAGGCATAACACCCGCTCCCATTTCATTGTATCTTGTGGAAGGTGTACCACCCGCTCCCATTTCACTGTATCTTGTGGTAGGCGTACCACCCGCTCCCATTTCACTGTATCTTGTGGTAGGCGTACCACCCGCTCCCATTTCATTGTATCTTGTGGTAAGCGTACCACCCGCTCCCATGTACAAGCCAATAATAATCACAAGAAATCCCGACAAGGGAACAATAATATCAATAAGCAATATCCCGACAAGGGAGAAACATCTATAACCAAACTCATTACAACATCCAACTACCTCAGCTATAACCAAACTTGTTACAACACCTAACTACCTCAGCTATAGCCAAACTCGTTACAACATCTAACTACTTCAGCTATAACCTAATTTGCTACAACACCTAAGTACCTCAGCTATAACCAAACTTGTTACAACACCTAACTACTTCAGTTATAACTAAGCTTGTTACAACACCTAACACAAAGAATCATCAACCTAAACATCCGTAATATCAATTAAGAACACAATGCAAGGGAACCACAACTTGACAATAGCCCGGCAAGGGGGAAATATAATGATCTCTTCTCTCTCTCACTTTTACTTCACAATTCACTTAACAACTCGGACCAATGCTCTAGAGTTTCAATTATCACTTATAATTTCATAATTCGTTATACAACTGAAGCCAACGCTCCTCAATGTTCATAGGTCTCAATTCTTTCCACAACTTTACACAACAAATAGAAATCTTCACCAAGGCATGAATATTACAACGAAGTCATGAAAATCACAATATAAGACCCACAGTCATGCTTGACACCAATGTATAGATACTCGTCACCATGCCTATACGCTGTACTCAATAAGAAGCAATTAGCAAATAGGACACAACTCCTAATCCCTCAAGCTAAGGTTAGACCAAACACTTACCTCGATGCCTCGAACACAACTTAAGTTTCAATTATAGCTTTACCCCTTGATTGCATCACCAATTTGCTCGTATCTAGTCACAAGTTACTTAATTACATCAATAAACGCTAAATGAATCAATTTGAATGCATGAAAATGAGTTTTCTAAAGTTTTACCCAAAAAGTCAAAAATCGCCCCCGGCCCCAAATGGTCAAAACCCGAGGTTCGAACCAAAACCCGATTATCCATTTCCCCACGAACCCAAATATATAATTTGTTTTGAAATCGGACCTCAAATCGTGGTCCAAATGCCTAATTTTTGAAAAATCTAGGTTCTACCCAAAACACCCAAACTCCCCCATGAAAATCATTGATTTGAAGTTGAAATCATGTTAAACGATGTTAATGATTGAAGAAAACTAGTTAAAAATGACTTACAATCGATTTGGAAGAAGAGTTGTTCTTAGAAAATTGCCCAAAGGAGTTTGTGTTTTGAAAAGATGTGAAAAATGAGTTTAAAATCATCTAAGTACAAAAGTTGCAGGTCGCAGGTATGGTAAATGCAAACCCCGACCTCTGCTAACATGGGAATTGCGAATAGGGTTCGCATTTGCGAACCCTTTAGAATTTCTTGGCTTTCGAATTTGTGATAATAAGGTTGCATTTGCGACATCGCATTTGCGACACATACATCGCATTTGCGATCACTGGCCATATGGAAATCTTCGCATTTGCGGAGAAAATCTCGCATTTGCGATCACTCGCCATATGGAAATCTTCGCATTTGTGGAGAAAATCTCGCATTTGCGAGCCAAGGCAGGCCTGGGCTGGTTTAGCATTTGCAATCCAGCCTTCACGTTTGCGAGCTCGCATTTGCGAGCCAGGCTTCGCAAATGTGAAGCCTGCAGGCCTGATCATACCAGCAAAATTTCTGAAATCTTTCTAAGTTCTAAATGCACTCTGTGGCCTATCCAAAACTCACCCGAGCCCTCGAGGCTCCAAACCATATATACACACAACCTCAAAAACATCCCACGGACTTATTCGTGTACTCATATCACCAAAATAACATCACAAACATCGAATTAAACCTCAATATCAATGAAATTTCTCAAAACTTCTTTGAACATCAAATTTTGCATTTAAGGTCCGAATCATGTCAAATGGATTCTGTTTCTTACCAAACTTCACAGAATTATTTTAAATCACATATAAAACCTATACCAGGCGCCGGAACCAAAATACAGGCCCGATATCAACATGTTCTAATCAAAGTTCATTTCCAAACCTTATGAACAATTTCAGAAAATAATTTTCTTCAAAAATTCATTTCTTGGGCTTGGGACCTCGGAATTCGATTCCGGGCATACGTCCAAGTCCCATATTTTCCTACGGACCCTCCGGGACCGTCAAATCATGGGTCCGGGTCCGTTTATCCTAAACGTTGACCGAAGTCAAATTAATTCATTTTATTGTCAAAATTTATCATTTTTCACAGATTTTCACATATAGGCTTTCCGGCTACGCGCCCAGACTGCGCACATAATCGAGGTGATGCTAAGAGAGGTTTTTAAAGCCTTGGAATTCATAATTTAATTTAAAAAACAAGTGATGACCCTTTGGGCCATCACATTCTCCACCTCTAAAACAACCGTTCGTCCTCGAACGGACAAAAGAATGAAGTACCTGAGTTGGGGAAAAGATGGGGATAACAGCTCCGCATATCAGAATCAGACTTCCAGGACGATGCCTCAGGAGGCTAACCTCTACACTAAGCACGAATAAAAGGAAAACTCTTCGATTTCAAGTAACGAATCTACCGGTCTAGAATAGCTACCGGCTCCTCCTCATAAGACAAGTCCTTGTCCAACTGGACAGTGCTGAAATCTAACAAGTGAGATCGATCGCCGTGATATTTCCGAAGCATGGACACATAAAACACTAGATGCATGGCTGATTAGCTCGACGACAATGCAAGTCTGTAAGCCACCTCTCCCACTCGATCAAGAATCTCAAACGGGCCAATGAACCTAGGGCTAAGCTTGTCCTTCTTCCCAAATCTCATCACGCCCTTCATAGGCGACACTCGATCAATACCCGCTCATTGACCATGAATGCCAAATCACGAACCTTGCGGTCAGCATAACTATTTTGCCTGGACTGAGCTGTATGAAGTCTATCATAATTGATCCTAACCTTGTCCAAGGACTCCTAAACCATATCCGTACCCAACAACCGAGCCTCTCCCGGCTCAAACCATCCAACCGGAGACCGACACTGCCTATCATATAAAGCCTCATAAGGAGCCATCTAGATACTCGATTGGTAGCTGTTGTTGTAGGCAAACTCCGCTAAAGGCAAAAACTAATCCCATGAGCCTCCAAAGTCAATGACACAAGCTCGGAGCATATCCTCCAAAATCTGAATAGTCCACTCAGACTACCCGTCCGTTTGAGGATGGAATATTGTGCTCAACTCAACCCGCGTGCCCAACTCTCGCTGAACTGCTCTCCAGAAACGTGAGGTAAACTGCGTACCTCAGTCCGAAATGATAGACATAAGCACACCATGAAGACGAACAATCTCCCGGATATAGATCTTACCTAACCTCTCAGAAGAATATGAGGCTGCCACAGGAATGAAATGCGCTGACTTGGTCAACCTATCAACAATGACCCATACTGCGTCGAACTTCTTCCGAGTCTGCAGGAGTCCAACAACAAAATCCATAGTAATCCGCTCCCACTTCCACTCGGGAAGCTCAATCCTCTGAAATGAACCACCGGGCCTCTGATGCTCATATTTAACCCGCTGACAATTCAAACACCGAGTCGCATATGCAAAAATATCCTTCTTCATTCTCTGCCACCAATAATGTTGCTGCAAATCCTGATACATTTTCGCGGAGCCCGGATGAATATAGTACTTGGGGCTATGGGCCTCCTCTAAAATCAACTCTCTGAGTCCATCCATATTAGGCATACAAACTCGACCCTGCAATCTCAAAACTCCATCATCACCCAAAGTAACCTGCTTGACACCTCCATGCTGCACCGTGTCTCTGAGGACACACAAATGGGGATCATCATACTTCTTATCACGGATACGCTCCAATAAAGAAGAACGAGCAACCGTGCAAGCTAACACACGATTGGGCTCAGAAACATCCAGCCTTACGAATTGATTGGCCAAAACCTTAACATCCAAAGCAAGCGGTCTCTCACCGACCAAAATATAAACAAGACTGCCCATACTGGTTGACTTTCTACTCAAGGCATCGGCCACCACATTGGCCTTTCCTGGGTGATATAAAATGGTGATATCATAGTCTTTCAACAACTCCAACCACCTTCTCTGCCTCAAATTCAACTCCTTCTGCTTGAACAAATACTGAAGACTCTTGTGATCCGTGAACACCTCACATGCCACGCCATATAGATAATGCCTCTAAATCTTCAATGCGTGAACAATGGATGCCAACTCCAAATCATGAAATGGATAGTTCTTCTCATGAATCTTCAACTGTTGCGAAGCATAGGCAATGACCTTGCCACCCTACATCAACACTACACCAAGTCCAATACGGGAAGCATCACAATAAACTATATAAGGCCCTGAACCTACGGGCAAAACCAACATCGGTGTCGTAGTCAGAGCTGTCTTGAGCTTCTGAAATCTCGCCTCACATTCATCCGATCATCTGAACGGGTCACCTTTCTGGGTCAACCTGGTCATCAAGGCTGCGATAGATGAAAGCCTCTCCACTAACCGACGATAGTAGCCTACCAATCCCAAGAAATTCTGAATCTTTGTAGTTGATGCTGGTCTAGGCCAGTTCTTGACTGCCTCAATCTTCTTCGGATCAACCTGAATACCCTCTGCTGATACAACATGACCCTGGAATGCAACTGAACTCAACCAAAACTCACACTTCGAGAACTTAACATATAACTGACTATCCCCCAAGGTCTGAATAAACATTCTAAGATGCTGCTCGTGCTCCTCCTGGCTGCGGGAATAGATCAAAATATCATCAATGAAGACTATCACGAATGAATCCAAATAAGGCCTGACCACTCGGTTCATCAAATCCATAAAGGATGTTGGTGCATCTGTCAACCCTAATGACATCACCAAGAACTCATAATGCTCGTACCGAATGCGGAAAGTTGTCTTAGGGACATGGGATGCCCTAATCCTCAGCTGATATGTTACACCCCGTAATATTATGTCAATGTTACGTCCTGCAGTATTAAGTTACGATAGTGTTCTACCCAGCAATATTACATTATGGAGATGTTACGCTTCGCAGTAATAAATTACGACAGTGTTAAACCTGTATTACATTACGGTGATATTGCGCTTTGCAGTAAAAATTTATGACAGTGTTGCACCTGCAGTATTTTATGTTGAGTTTGTCGTAAGGTAATTGACATCAGTCCAAGGAAAAGATTATTTGAGGATTATAAAGATTTTTCAATTTCACAAGTGATTATTAAATTCATGAAGGTGAAAAGGGGAGCAAGTCTAAGAAAATGAATTTTGTCAAAATTTGGCATTTTGGGATAAAATATGGCCCGAAAAAAAATAGCCGGTATTTATGGACTAGTACCATACAAAGTACCACATGGCCATGATAGTAAGGTGTATAAGTATGTTAAAAGTGAGTAATATTTTATGTAAGTAGGAATAATTTTCAATTTTATGGGCAATTGATTAATTACCGGGTAACGGGACATTACCTAATTAATTGAGGATATATTTGGATAAGATTAAATATACCACCCCACCCCACGTGGCAGCAATACATTCTATAACCAAATGACTCTTGACTGATATTGGTTAGGTGGCAAAATGACTACGAGACACTACATTTTTGTATGTCGAATACAAGACACATTTTATAAGCAATCCTTATAAGCTTTGAGTAGGTGAAAACGTGAATTAGGATTGTAACTTGTCATTGTAATTCTTGTAAGTCTTATAGAATGAATTAGAACGTTAGCCATTTCTTTCAATTCCTACAAATTTTCAATAACAACTTCTTGCAATCAAATAATTCCAACGAGAATTATTAGCACATTAGCAACGTGAGATTTTATGATTATAAAGGAGTACGGTGCAATCTTTCCAAAAATAACATACGGATTTTTATTCTCTACTCCAGGTATGTTAAGGTTATCCCTTCTTTCTTTTGGCATAATCCATACGATATGAACGAAACGTGCAAATGCACAAATTCCATAAGTGATTCTACTCATGGAAGTAATAGAAATATCTATGTTCTTTAATTCTCATGTGTCATAATATTTTATCATCTGTTATGGGTCTCAGAAAAATACGAAAGTTGAAAAGATGTTACTTTATGATATTTCTCAAGAGGCAAAGTGGTCTTATGACCTTCCGAATGAGTTTATTGACGTACTTTTCATGCATTGCATTCATATGCATTGACCCATGACTAGATGACGTTATATACGTGTATATATGTAAATATATGTATATGGAAAGGGAAAAGGTTACGGCGTTATATACGCACCACCACCTGATCAGCTGGTATATGATGATGATATTGCCCACAGTGGCCGAAATATGATTCAAACGGCGTTATATACGCATATATATGTAAGTATGATTCAAACGGCGTTATATACGCGTATATATGTATGTATATATGTATATGGGATATGAGAAAGGTTATGGCGTTATATACGCACCACTACCTGATCAACTGGTATACGATGATGATTTTGCCCACACTGGCCGATATGATATGATGGGATGCCCTCAGAGGCTGATGATGTTATGAAATATGTACCTATGCACGACATGGCATTCACACGCATATGCACGACGCTAAAAGTAATTTATGATTTACAAAGTTGTTCAGACTTACAGGTTAAGTCATGTAATCTATATGTCTTTCATGCCTCTTATGTATTTATTTATGTGCCTTACATACTCGGTACATTATTCGTACTGACGTCCCTTTTGTTTGGGGACGCTGCATTTCATGCCCGCAGGTCCCGATAGACAAGTCGAGAGCCCTCCAAGTAGGCTATCAACTCAGCTAAAGATGTTGGTGCGCTCCATTTACTTCGGAGTTGCTCGTTTGGTTAGTATGATTTAGAGGTGTATTGTTTGGTAAGGCGGGACCCTGTCCCGACCTTTATGACATTTATGTACTCTTAGAGGCTTGTAGACATATGTCGTGTATATAAAAGATTGTACGGCCTTGTCGTCCTTTGTTGTGAGTTTGTAGATGATAATGTTGGCCTATTAGGCACGTATGTCACGTGTATATGATGATGCAATATGAAAGATACGTTACGTTGGTACTCGGTTGAGTAAGGTACCGGATGCCCGTCGTGGCCCATCAGTTTGGGTCGTGACATGATGGTAGCCGAGCATTTCTGTCCTAGGGAGTCTACAAGCCGTGTCTAGTAGAGTCTTGTTTATGGGTGTGTCGTGCACCACACTTATAAGCAGGAGGCTACCAGACACTTAAGACTATCACTCTTTCTTCTTACTCTAGATCGTGTGGTAGAGCTCACTTATAAGAATTCAAGTCTCGAGCTTCTATTTTTATTCGTAATAAAATGATGCCTACGTTCAGAAAGATGATCTATTAGTTGTGAAAGTGTTGAATTAGAGGAATTCGATTTTGCATCTTGCGTATGATGAGTAAATGCTAGGTCTTCAGTAGATAATGCGTGTACTAAATGGTGCACAGTTCTTAATAATAAGCTTTTAGGAAAGAATAGTTATCCACTCTTACGGTAAAAAGGAATAACGGAATCGGAAGTTAGTCACAAGTTTCAGCAAGTAAAAGAAGCAAGGTGAAGAAGGGTACGAGGTACCCAGTTAATAAAGATTATCATTATTTATCATTCAGAAAAGGAGATATAAACATTTTGAGTTACCTTCAACAGTAACAGATGTACGTACAATCAGCCACACCTATCTCAGTCATGCCTTATGAGAGCTAACGGATATGGTTTAAGAGAAGGATATGATAGCAGGATCCGGATGAGGTTAGAGTAACCCAAAATGAGGGATCGATGGTTTGCGCTAATTCACATTTCAGAAGGATATTAAAAAGGTGATAATAGATCTCCTTATGGGATACCTAGATGGTGCACTCTAAAATAGTACAGCTAGACATGAGTACTACAAAGATAGGCACTGGAAGCCTGAAAATGATAAATATTATCTTAGTAGGGCTCCCGTCCCTAGTAGAGAGATAATGCTAGGTAGAACAAAGAGCTAGTGGATGGTGCAAAAGGGGAACTAAAAGCAAAAGAATATCTTGTTGAAGTTTTCAGAATAAAGTGATAGGCAGAAATATTCACGGGAAATAAGAAGAGAGCTAAAGAAGCATTAAGAGCAAGATGTAATATAGGGATGACAACATTAGGCCAAAAAGATAAGAGTATTCCAGAGTCGATAGTCAAGTGAAGGAAAAGACGAGAAGTGACAGGCCTTGAGGTAACAAAAGAATATAGGCCATAAAGTCATATCCTCACTTCGAGAAACAAGTTCGCGACACTAATGTGATTCAGAAGAAGAGTTAGACCCCAGAATAATAGAAGTCAGCATGGACTGGTGGAAAAAGATAAACTAAACATGAATTAGGGACTGAGTGATTTGATGGTAGTCGACATCATAAGAACTTCATATTGCGTTCCGGCGATAATAGAATGGACCACAGAGGAAGATTCATGAGAAACTCAGAGAATGGTTATCCAGGGAGACGCTTCCCTAAAGCAAGAAATGTGAGCAAAGTTAAGCTTAAGAGACTGTATGTGCGAGTTAAGCTAAGTGTCACCCTCGCGAGTAAGGGAATTTGTCATCTTTGGTATAGAAGGATTGCCGCAAGGCGAGTAAGGATCATTGGTATTGTGAAACAACGCCAAAGATGAAAAGGTAAAACATCTATAGGTAAATCGTCGTGGCTTCAACTCTTAGTACACCTTAAAGGGGGAAATATGAAGTGATGTGGTATTAAGTCAGAATTAAGTTGTTCTAGTGACTATGGCATGGTAAAGGAAAATACGATAAATGAAAGAGGCATGACATGGCACTTATCTAAATCTTACAGATACACTACGATTCAAAAATATTGTGCAAGCACGACGTCAAGGAGAGGAAGTAAAGGTTCCTGCCTAAGCTGTTATTAATAAATAAGGAGCCAGTGCGGGATGTAAGTTAAGATAAAGGAAATAACCCAAGAAAGATTACGAGGAATATTGATATGAGAATGGGCCAACGAGTAATTAGTAATTGGTCAGGAGTATCCCAGTTATGGCTAAACAAGAGGTTACAGACGAGTCATCAGATCATGTAAGATAAACATAGTAGAACCCAACATGCAGAATTCAGCCTAAAAGAATATCCTTATAATACTTGAGATATATTCAAACATGAGTCGGGGTAGTTAAAGGTACTGTATGAGTATTACGGGGATAAAAGAAAGTGCCACTCGGAAGGCAGTCAAAATATCAGTTCAGAAGCAACCGTACAAGCACAAGGGCATTAAAGTAAGCAACTACGGATGATTATAGGCAAGTAAGAACATCGAACATGTCCGTAATAAGCTCACAGTTTTACGAGTGTTAAGGGTTCTCCCTAAGTACTACAGTGAAGGACTAGCTTAGGAAATGAGGAAGAAGGCTTCAACCTAAGCACAGTTTCACAACAACATTGTACGTCCTCCATAAGAAAGAGGAATCTACCGTGGCTAGTAAATTGGAAGTAAAAATCAAAAGAAATATTTAAAAATCATATGAGTTGTATGGAAATTTCGGCATGCGTGGGAGCTAAGATAAGCTAAGTATGCATGCAACAAGGGAAAAGAAAGATCAGGAAAGGTAATAACTTACATTAAAAGAAAACTGAGAAGGAACGAAAGGAATGATTTGATTAATGATCCCGAGTTGGTGACGTTATGAACGCACTTAAGAGTTTGGATTCTTATACATGCAGCATATATGTTGACTATCATATAGCCGTAAAAGATTCCGGTATAAGTTAAAAGTAAGAATTAAGCCTAGGGCATAGACAAAGGATTGAATTGTTAGAAGATTGTGTCATGGATATTCTGTAACGCCCATGAAAGGCTAAGGTAATAACTGATACCATGAGCCAAAGGTCGGAAGATAGCTTAAGCCTACGTAAAGGTTGATCAGAAGGAAGAGGGAACTAAAGAATTACATCACCGAAGTAAATCAGGAGTCTGATTATTGAACCCAAAAAAATTATAGAAGTTGTGTTGGAGAACATGACAGAGTCACTCTTAATATCAGATGTTCAAGAGAAATAACACAACAATCGTAATCTATAATGGCCCTACAAGGAAGTCAGTTAGAAGAAGTACTAGCCTCATAAGATGTCGGTATGAAGCTCCCACCGGATTGTGTATGCACTAGAAGTGCAAGTAGTATAATAGAGTGTCAAGTTATGGACGTGAATTACACCTAGGTGGAAGGGAGGTTATGAAGGAGATAAAAAATATGATACGATATTTTAAGGTAAGAAAGGTAAAGGTGAACAACGTACGAGATACTCAAGGCAGAATATGTGAATAGTCCATACTTCGAATAGAAGGCTAGAAGTATTGGGATTCATTATATAGGAATAATAGCGGCATCATCAGTAGCATACCTTCCAGCCTATGGTCTAGGTATCGAAAAGCTTGACTAAGAGAGTAAAGAAAAGTTGGAGACGATGTGATGTCTCGCTTGATGTTCCAAATGACAAAAGGAAATCTATGATGCAAGCAAGTTGAAAGGTTGCAAGTAATATAAATAGAGATGTGTAGGTCACAAGTTATTGTATGGTGACGTGACAAGGTTCTAGAAGATAGGAGCAAGGATAAGAATATGCGAATAAGAAAGTAACAAAATGGATAAGTCATCATGATTAAGCCCATGAAAACAAGAAGAGCATATGGTTTCTCTAAATTATACAAAGCTCACTACAGCCTGAATGAATTCAAAGGAGTCTAAGACTAATAGCATTTAGAATGCCACCATTGTAATAGAATGAGGGTTTAATTGTGATAGAAAAAAGATGACGTTTGGGCCTTCGATTGAGTAATGATTCAACGAAGAAAAGAAACGGATCTTATGAATTGGACAGGATTAAAGTACCCACAGAAGGTGAATCGCATTGGGATGCTGTGTGGTACGGTTATGAAAGCAGGGTATCGCCCCAGGTGGATCAATCTAATCATTTTAGACGTTTCCCGATAAAACGTGAATACTAGAAGTAATATTACATAAAAAGTTAAGTTATCAGTGGTATATTAGATCAATATTGAGGTGAATCAACAATGGATGGACAAAAGTTACAAAGTATGAGATAAGATTAGGTTGTCATTCTAAAGATGAATAGTAATAAGGAAGCATTAAAGGACTTAAATTTGTACATATGGAATGAGCAACGAGAGTGAGCTGGGACTGGGTAGCAGACCTCAGCAGTGATAAACTAAATGTAAGAGTTATGGCAGTAAATTCACACGGATGGTTAAACGGACCTATGCGATGAGATATAGCAATATTCATAAATTCAACAAAGTATCGGGCAAAGGAATTCAATATACCTATAGAGGCCCAGAGAGGCATCCTATTAAGCCTTGTATATAAAAAGTAAGGCCTACAGATCGACTAAAAGGTAAAAAGAAAAAAGGAAAGATGAATCGCATAAGTGCACCTACAAAGCCAGGGTCATACAGGCCGCATGACAAGAGGTAACAGAAGTTGCATGATTAGGAAGATTTCGACCACAGGTCATGATATGAGCAAAAAGACAAAAGGGGGGAATACCCTAGACTTTAGATTTATTCACAGAGCAACTGCTTGAATGGAAAGTAGAGTATTAATGTATTCATAAGAGCTATAAGTTACGAAAATGATAAGAGCATCAGTCAACATTCGAGGACGAATGTTCCAAAGGGGGGAATGATGTTACACCCCGCAATATTATGTCAATGTTACATCCTGCAGTATTAAGTTAAGACAGTATTCTACCCAGCAGTATTACATTATGGAGATGTTACGCTTCGCAGTAATAAATTACGACAGTGTTAAACCTGTATTACATTACGGTGATGTTGCGCTTTGCAGTAAAAATTTACGACAGTGTTGCACCTGCAGTATTTTATGTTGAGTTTGTCGTAAGGTGATTGACATCAGTCCAAGGAAAAGATTATTTGAGGATTATAAGGATTTTTCAATTTCACAAGTGATTATTAAATTCATGAAGGTGAAAAGGGGAGCAAGTCTAAGAAAATGAATTTTGTCAAAATTTGGCATTTTGGGATAAAATATGGCCCGAAAAAAAATACCCGGTATTTATGGACTAGTACCATACAAAGTACCATATGGCCATGATAGTAAGGTGTATAAAGTATGTTAAAAGTGAGTAATATTTTATGTAAGTAGGAATAATTTTCAATTTTACGGGCAATTGATTAATTACCGGGTAACGTGACATTACCTAATTAATTGAGGATATATTTGGATAAGATTAAATATACCACCCCACCCCACGTGGCAGCAAGACATTCTATAACCAAATGACTCTTGACTGATATTGGTTAGGTGGCAAAATGACTACGAGACACTACATTTTTGTATGTCAAATACAAGACACATTTTATAAGAAATCCTTATAAGCTTTGAGTAGGTGAAAACGTGAATTAGGATTGTAACTTGTCATTGTAATTCTTGTAAGTCTTATAGAATGAATCAGAACGTTAGCCATTTCTTTCAATTCCTACAAATTTTCAATAACAACTTCTTGCAATCAAATAATTCCAACGAGAATTATTAGCACATTAGCAACGTGAGATTTTACGATTCTAAAGGAGTATGGTGCAATCTTTCCAAAAATAACATACGGATTTTTATTTCCTACTCCAGGTATGTTAAGGTTATCCCTTCTTTCTTTTGGCATGATCCATACGATATGAACGAAACGTGCTGCACAAATTCCATAAGTGACTCTACTCATGGAAGTAATAGAAATATCTATGTTCTTTAATTCTCATGTGTCATAATATTTTATCATCTGTTATGGGTCTCAGAAAAATACGAAAGTTGAAAAGATGTTACTTTATGATATTGCTCAAGAGGCAAAGTGGTCTTATGACCTTCCGAATGATTTTATTGATGTACTTTTCATGCATTGCATTCATGTCCATTGACCCATGACCAGATGGCATTATATACGTGTATATATGTAAATATATGTATATGGAATGGGAAAAGGTTACGACGTTATATACGCACCACCACCTGATCAGCTGGTATATGATGATGATATTGCCCAAAGTGGCCGAAATATGATTCAAAGGCGTTATATACGCATATATATGTAAGTATGATTCAAACGGCGTTATATACGCGTATATATGTATGTATATATATATGGGATATGGGAAAGGTTATGGCGTTATATACGCACCACCACCTGATCAACTGGTATACGATGATGATTTTTCCCACAGTGGCCGATATGATATGATGGGATGCCCTCAGAGGCTGATGATGTTATGAAATATGTACCTATGCACGACATGGCATTCATACGCATATGCACGACGCTAAAAGTAATTTATGATTTACAAAGTTGTTCAGACTTACATGTTAAGTCATGTAATCTATATGTCTTTCATGCCTCTTATGTATTTATTTATGTGCCTTACATACTCGGTACATTATTCGTACTGACGTCCCTTTTGCTTGGGGACGCTGCATTTCATGCCCGCAGGTCCCGATAGACAGGTCGAGAGCCCTCCAAGTAGGCTATCAGCTCAGCTAAAGATGTTGGTGCGCTCCATTTACTTCGGAGTTGCTCGTTTGGTTAGTATGATTTAGACGTGTATTGTTTGGTAAGGCGGGACCCTGTCCCGACCTTTATGACATTTATGTACTCTTAGAGGCTTGTAGACATATGTTGTGTATATAAAAGATTGTACGGCCTTGTCGTCCTTTGTTGTGAGTTTATAGATGATAATGTTGGCCTATTAGGCCCGTATGTCACGTGTATATGATGATGCAATATGAAAGATATGTTACGTTGGTACTCGGTTGAGTAAGGTACCGGGTGCCCGTCGCGGCCCATCAGTTTGGGTCGTGACATGATGGTAGCCAGATCTCAAGTTAGTCTTTGAAAATACCTTGGCACTCTGAAACTGATCAAACAAATCATCAGTCCTCGGCAATGGATACTTATTCTTGATTGTAACCTTGTTCAACTGTTGGTAATCAATACACATCCTCATTGACCCATCTTTCTTCTTAACAAACAACACCGACGCACCCCAAGCGAAACACTGGGTCTAATAAAACTCTTCTTAAGCAAGTCTTGCAAATGCTCCTTCAACTCTTTCAACTCAAGCAGGGCTATACGATACGGCGGGATAGAAATGGGCTGAGTGCCCGGAGCCAAATCAATGCAAAAGTCAATATCCTTGTCGGGTGGCATACCCGGCAAATCTGAAGGAAAAACCTCAGGAAACTCACGAACAACGGGCACAGAATCAATAGAAAAACCTCAGTACTAGAATGACCAATAGTCCCTCTCTACACTAAATGACGCAAACCTGACAAAGCTAAGGTCACAATCTTGGCATGACAGTCCAAGATAGCATGGTAAGGTAATAACCAGTCCATCCCTAATATGACACCGAAATCATCCATGTCCAGAAGAAGCAAATCTACACGAGTCTCAAGACCTCCAATAACCACTATACATGAACAATGGACGCGATCCACCACAATAGAATCACCTAGGTATGACCAGATACGTCGCAAAATAAAACCGAAGCTTCTCTACCACAAACCAGAACAGTACTTGTACCTACACCTCTAATACCTTTACCTCTAATACCTTTACCTCCACCCCTAGCATCTCTACCTCCACCTCTATTACCTCTACCTCTACCTCTAGCTAACTGAGCGAGCTGGACGAGTCCCTCAATGAACCTCCTCACTCTCTCTCACAATGGGAAGTATGATAAGAGCATGACGAGCCAAGTCGATGAATCTAATCTTTCACTGAGTAACAGTCATAGAACCCTGTTAGAGACGCTCAAACTGCCTCCGATAAACCTCTCTCTGAGTGATGGGGAGAAACTTCTCCAAAAATAGCTGTGTGAATTGTTCTCAAGTCAAAGCTGATGACCTAATTGGTATAGCCAATCAATAATCTCTCCAACAGGTCTTGGCGGATCCAAACAAGCGAAAAGTAGCAAAATCGTCCCCATTGATCTCCACGATCGCCATGTTCCTGAGAACCTCATGACAGCTGTCTAGATAATGTCTGGGATCCTCAGAAGATACACCGCTAAAAGTAGTAGTCAAGAGCTTGGTGAAACCTATCCAACCTCCACAAAGCCTCCGAAGACGTAGCTGATCTATCACCGGTCTATGCTGCTGCTCGACTGAAGAAGCGGTAAACGACCTCGCCATTCGTGAAAGGACAAGAGTAGAGGTTTCAATTCAGCATTGAGAGAACAAAATCGCATGACAGGGAAGAATAGAAGTGAACCTTTTCCTAACTCTGTAGCCTCTGGGGATAAATACAGACGTCTCCTTACCGATCCCTCAGACTCTACTAAGCTTGTCTGTGAACTGTGAGACCTATGTAACCTAGAGTTCTGATACCAACTTGTCACGACCAGATTTTCCAACCTCGGGAGTCCTGATGGCACCTACTAATATGAGCTAGACAAGCCAATTATTAGCACAATTTACCTTTTTACCCATTTTATATTCATTAACAATTTCGACGTAATAGCATTTAAACCGTGGAAGTTAACATAAGCGGAAGAAAAAAAAAACAAACCATCTGAACATAAATATCTAGTACAACTGTTTGAGTCTCGACTACCTAGAACTGGTGTCACAGTTTCATAGACGGTCTAAGAATACTACAAATAAAGGGTCTGAAGAAATAAATACAACAATGTCTCTAGAAATGCATGAAAGAAACAGAAATAGTAGATAGAAGGAGATGCCAAGGCCTGCGGACGCCTGCAGGACTAACTCGGGTCGCCTGATGATCAAGAATCAGCAATCTCACTGCGGTCCGAAGTCCACAACACTGGGGTCTGCACAAAAGAGTACAGAGTGTAGTATCAGCATAACCGACCCCATGTGCTGGTAAGTGCCTACCTAACCTCAGCGAAGTAGTGACGAGGCTAGGACCAGACCACCAAATAAACTTGTGCAGTTATATAATATACAACAGAAAGTAAAGCAGAACTATAAAGGAATCAAAATCCAACCACTAACAAGAATAAGGAAAACAAAGGCAGATTTCACTTTCTTTTCACATCTTGTTGTAGGCGTGCAATCCGATCACATTTCATGTATCTCGTGGCAGGCATGCCACCCACTCCCATTTTATTATATCTCGTGATAGGCGTACCACCCACTCCCATTTCATTATATCTCGTGCTAGGCGTACTACCCGCTCCTATTTTATTTATCTTGTGGTATACATACCACCCACTCCCATTTCATTTATCTTGTGGTAGGCGTACCACCCGCTCCCATTTCATTGTATCTTGTGGTAGGAGTATCACCCGCTCCCATTTCATTGTATCTTCTGGTAGGCGTACCACCCACTCCCATTTCATTGTATCTTGTGGTAGGCGTACCACCCGCTCCCATTTCATTGTATCTAGTGGTAGGCGTACCACCCGCTCCCATGTACAAGCTAACAATAATCACGAGGAATTCCGGCAAGGGAACAATAATATCAACAAACAATATCTCGGAAAGGGAGAAGCGGCTATAACCAAACTCGTTACAACATCTAACTACCTCAGCTATAACCAAACTTGTTACAACACCTAACTACCTCAGCTATAGCCAAACTCGTTACAACATCTAACTACCTCAACTATAACCTAATTTGCTACAACACCTAACTACCTCAGCTATAACCAAACTTGTTACAATACCTAACTATCTCAGCTATAACTAAGCTTGTTACAACACCTAACACAAAGAATCATCAACCTAAGCATCTGTAATATCAATTAAGAACACAATGCAAGGGAACCACAACTCGATAATAGCCCGGCAAGGGGGCAACATAATAATCTCTTCTCTTTCTCACTTTTACTTCACAATTCACTTCACAACTCGAACCAGTGCTCTAGAGTTACAATTATCACTTTTACTTTCACAATTCAATATACAACTGGAGCCAACGATCTTCAATGTTCATAGGTCTCAATTCTTTCCACAACTTTACACAACAAATAGAAATCTTCACCAAGGCATGAATAATACAACGAAGTCATAAAAATCATAATATAAGACTCACGGTCATGCTTGACACCAACGTATAGTTACTCGTCATCATGCCTATACGTCGTACTCAACAAGAAGCAATTATAAAATAGGATACAACTTCTAATCCCTCAAGCTAAGGTTAGACCAAACACTTACCTCGATGCCTCGAACACAACTCAAGTTTCAATTATAGCTATACCCCTTGATTCCACCATCAATTCGCTCGTATCTAGTCACAAGTTACTTAATTACATCAATAAACGCTAAATGAATCAATTTGAATGCCTGAAAATGCGTTTTCTAAAGTTTTACGCAAAAAGTCAAAAATCGCCCCTGGGCCCACATGGTTAAAACGTGAGGTTCGAACTAAAACCTGATTATCCATTCCCCCAAGAACCCAAATATATAATATTTTTTAAATTGGACCTCAAATCGAGGTCCAAATCCCCAATTTTTGAAAAACCTAGGTTCTACCCAAAATACCCAATTTCCCCCATGAAAATCATTGTTGAAGTCGAAATCATGTTAAAGGATGTTAATGATTGAAGAAAACTAGTTAAAAATGACTTACAATCGATTTGGAAGAAGAGTTGTTCTTGGAAAATCGCCCAAATGAGTTTGTGTTTTGAAAAGATGTGAAAAATGAGTTTAAAATTGTCTAAGTATAAAAGTTGCAGGTTGCAGGCATGGGAAATGCGAACAGGGGTTCGCAGACCTCTGCTAACATGGGAATTGCGAAACAGGGTTCGCATTTGCGAACCCTTCATAATTTCTTGGCTTCACATTTGCGATAATAAGGTCGCATTTGCGACATCGCATTTGCGACACATACGTCGCATTTGCGAACCCTTCAGAATTTCTTGGCTTTCACATTTGCGATAATAAGGTCGCATTTGCGACACATACGTCGTATTTGCGATCATTGGCCATATGGAAATCTTCGCATTTGCGGAGAAAATCTCGCATTTGCGAGCCAAGGTAGGCCTAGGTTGGTTTCGCATTTGCGGTCCAGACTTTGCATTTGCGAGCAAACCAGGCTTCGGAAATGCGAAGCCTGCAGGCCTGATCATACCAGAAAAATTTCTAAAATCTTTCTAAGTTCTAAATGCACTCCATGGCCTATCAAAAACTCACCCGAGTCCTGGGAGCTCCAAACCATATATACACACAACCTCACAAACATCCCACAGACTTATTTGTGTACTCATATCACCAAAATAACATCAGAAACATCGGATTAAACCTCAATATCAATGAAATTTCTCAAAACTTCTTTGAACATCAAATTTTGCATTTAAGGTTCGAATCACGACAAACGGATTCCGTTTCTTACCAAACATCACAGAATTATCTTAAATCACATATAAGACCTATACCGGGTGCCGAACCAAAATACGGGCCCGATATCAACATGTTCTAATCAAAATACATTTCCAAACCTTATGAACAATTTCAGAAAATAATTTTCTTCAAAAATTCATTTCTCGGGCTTGGGACCTCGCAATTCGATTCCGGGCATACGTCCAAGTCCCATATTTTCCTACGGAGCCTCCGGGACCGTCAAATTATGGGTCCGAGTCCGTTTACCTAAAACCTTGACCGAAGTCAAATTAATTTATTTTATAGTCAAAATTTATTATTTTTTTACAGATTTTCACATATAGGATTTTCTACTATGCGTCCGGACTACGCACACAAATCGAGGTGTTGCTAAGAGAGTCTTTTAAGGCCTCAGAACGCATAATTTAATTTTAAAAAATAAGTGACGACCCTTTGGGCCATCACAGAGCTTCTTGTATGCATTCATAGCTATATATTCATTGCTTAGAGGATTGATCTATTGTAGGGCAACAATTGTAGTTGATGAAAGTTTTTTAAAGTCAACATCGGCTTCCACGCATGACGCAGAGGGTAAGAAAAAAAGTTATCAAAGAATCAGTATTGAATAATTGATGTACTTTACTATTTTAAAAATACAATCCAATTACATTCATTAAAGCGACAAAAAAGATTTTCAAATATCATATGATACCAATATAGTATACAAGTATACCAACAGAGTATATAACTATTTTTCTACATACCTGCACCTACATATGACTATACTACTATATGAAGATAAATTGACATTGTGTGTTGTAACTAATATTTTTTCTTTGATTTTAAAGGACATATTCTACCCCTTGCATATGCAATTGTTGATTCGGAAAATGATGTTTCGTGGGGGTAGTTCTTCGTGCACTACAAAGAAACCTATGGACAAAGAGAGGGAATGTGCATTGTATCAGACATGCATGATGATATATGGAGAGCAACTTCAATTGTCTATCCAGAAGTTCCTCATTGCGCATGTATGTTCCATCTGTGGAACAACATAAAGAAGGAGTTCAGGAAGAGCCAAAAACAAATCAAAGAAGTATACTTTGCATTAGCAAGAGCATACACTGTTGAAGAATTCAACAGGCATATGGCAGAGTTAGAAGCTATTGATAGTAGAGTGAAAACATATCTTATGGATATTGGATATGATAAATGGTCCCAGGTGCATTCCATGGCAAATAGAACCATGACCATGACATCAAATATTGCAGAATCAGGTCTGCTAGGCCAACTTTTGAGGCCTCCTTTTTTAATTATTAATAATGTACTCCCTTTGTGTCAGTTTATGTGAACCTGTTTCCTTTTTGGTCTGTTCCAAAAAGAATGACCCCTTTCTAAATTTGGAAACAATTTAGCTTAAACTTACAATTCTACCCTTAATGAGAAGCTTTTATAACCACACAACTCTGGGCCCCTTTTTGACTTGTTTAGGACCACAAATTTCAAAAGTCTTCATTTTTTTTTAAACCCCGTGCCCGGTCAAAAGGTTCACATAAATTGAAATGGAGGGAGTAGTTTTTATTGTTATCTTTCTTAACAAAATTATTGACTATTGTATGGTTAAAAAAGTATAATATAAGATTTTATTTAAAAAAATGAAAGATAACCTTTTAGCTATGTAATTGATGGTGACAGTTGAAAAATTTTCATTTCCCTTCTCATAATAAAACTTGTACCGTCTACTTTCTTTTTTTCTTCATGTTAGGCTATCTATTTTCTCAAAAATAAGGGCAAGGGCATTGGATAAATTAAATTATGCATTCCTTTTTATTTTTTAAAGTTTTCAAACATTGCAACAAGCGAATTGAATCAGTGAAAATTTATAATGATATCAAATTATCTACTTCTAAAATCAAGTTACATTATTCTAACTTTCGCTTACTTAAATTTTAGCAAGAGTAGATTTAACTTATAGGTGTATATTGCTTTTTATTGAATATTAAAATTCAAATGTGTCACCCAAATAATATAAGTCAAATTACTCAAAATACACAAAAAGAAAAAAGAAAAAAAAAAGAGAGGAGAAGAACTGAACTTCAATACAATCTCAAAAAAGAGCCATCTCAACATTGTCTTAAGAAAAATTAGATGAATTGGCTAAATTATCAACTAAAAAATAAATATAAAAAAAATCAATTATAAAAACGTATTAGCATCTATGCATCTTAAAAAACTAGAAAGTTTACTTTAAATAAGAGTACATACGTGATTTTTTTTCTTTTTCATTGCTTTTCTTTCCAAAAACCTTAAGGGCTCTTTATAACTTTTGTTGAGGCCACCAATTTAGTTGAGCCGCCCCTGCTATTTACAAGGAGTAGGGTACTTTTAACATGGGAAAAATATGAAATGACCAAATTTACAATTGGTAATTGAAAAACAGTCACAGTTGGAATCCGAATTTCTTTGCATATGAGATTCCAACATAAAGTGCTAGAATTTCATAGTGTGTTGGAGTTACGACTAGAATTTCATAATGTACTGCAGTTCCAACATAATATGCTAGAAGTTTATTAGTATGAACTCCATAATCTAGCATATTATTATGCTGGAACTTTCCGTGTGTTAGAGTTCCAACAAAATATATTAGAAGTTTATATATATACGGGAACTCCATAATCCAGCATATTATGTTGGAACTTTCTGTGTTTCAGTAAAATAATGGTTATTTTTCAGTGACTTTGCAAACGCTAGCTATTTTTCAATTATCAATATTTTTACTTCTTAATGATGTGAGCTCTTTTGGAACAACCGTATGAGCTTGATCCAAAACAGATAATATCACATCCTATTAAAAGTATATTTTAGCCGTTTTAGCCTAGCATCAACTTATGGTAATTAGTCATCAACGCTATTTATCTTTCTTTTTTGCCTTGCAAAAAACATCTTACTTTACCTAGTTAATATACGTGGTCATTTTAACCCGAAATACAACTTCCGGCAGTTATTTAATGATGTGGCAGCAATATATTTTAGATCTCCATTTAACCGAAACTTGCGTCGTCAGTTGAAGAATTCGAGCGGCTGATGAAAATGACACATTTTGAACATACAGTCAAAGACTCGAGTAGCCGGTAAGAATGACACATTTTGGACATGAAGTCAAAGACTCCAATTGCTGTTGAAAATGGCACATTTTGGGCAAACAATTGAATGACTCGATTGGCCGATAAAAATGACACATTTGGGACGTACAGTCAAAGGACTCAAATTGCTGTTGAAAGTGACACAGAAGGATTCGAGTTAGTCACTACAGTCGGGAACGAATTGCTGTTGACAATGACTCAGAATCCCCGGAGTTTCTTTTTGTACTTAAATATTTGTATTTGGTGCGTTAGGGTGGAAAGGGAAAGGAGCTAGGAAATTTCCTAAGGCCACACTTCATCCGGCACTGGTAAACAATTTATTGCATTGACATATACTATAGATATTCCACCGTAACCGATACTTAGCTAGAAACTTACTTCAATTGTTGTTTGAAATTTTGGCTCCTTCGTAATACTTTAATTGCAGCAGGGGCGGAGGTAGTTAGAGAGCAAGATACGGTATTAGCTGAATCCAATAATTTAATATGAACAATTTATTAATTTAAAACTCAAAACTAGAATCTTTGTAACGACCCGGCCGGTCGTTATAAGAATTAATGTTCCGAACCCCTATTAACCGCTTTTTCCATGTTTGTTTCTGCTATTTTGATTTGACGGAATGTTTGGTTTTGAGTTTCGGAGTGTTTTGGGACACTTAGTCCCTAAAAGAGATCTTAAGCTTTAGAATTTGGACCGTAGCCGGAGCAGTGTGAAGACGGCCTTGGAATGGAATTTCGTTGGTTCCGTTAGCTCCGTTGGGTGATTTCGGGCTTAGGTACGTGTTCGGATTATCTTTTGGAGGTCCATAGCTTATTTATGCGTGAAATGCCGAAAGTTGAATTTTTGAAGTTTCCGGTTCGATAGTGAGATTTTGATATCGGAGTCAGAATGGAATTCCGGAAGTTAGAGTAGCTCCGTAGTGTTGAATGTGACGTGCTTGCAAAATTTCAGGTCATTGAGACGAAGTTTGATAGACTTTTTGATCGAAAGTGTGATTTGAGAGTTCTTGGAGTTCTTAGGCTTGAATCCGACGTTAAATTGGTGTTTTGATGTTGTTTTGAGCATTCCGAAGGTTGGAACAAGTTTGAACGATATTTTAGGATTGGTTGACATGTTTGGTTGAGGTTCCGGGGGCCTCAGGTGTGTTTCGGATGCTTAACGGGTCATTTTTGGACTTAGAAAGATTGCAGATTTTCTGCTGTTGTGTTGCAGAAAAAACCTTCATCGTGTTCGCGAGAGGGTCTCGTGTTCGCATAGAGCATCCAGTTAAAGCAACTGAATCGTGCTTCGCGTTCGCAATGATGTCCCGCGTTCGCGAAGGTATAGACCCTTTGGTCTTCGCGTTCGCGACATGATCCTCGCGTTCGCGTAGGGTCCGCCAGTGTAAGCTACGTGTTCGCGAGTGGACCCTCGCATTCGCGAAAGAGGTAGACTGGCCTGTGGATTTTTTTGCATCACGTTCGCGACAATGGTCTCGCGTTCGCGAAGACGAACGCGTTTGGGAAGAACATAAATTTCAAAATCGAGGGTTTTGAGTTCATATCACAAAAATTGAATTGGGAGCCCGGTAGGAGACGAATTTTGAAAAGATTTTCGGAGAGCGTTTGCGGGTAATGATTCTTAACTCCTTTTTGCTTATAACCCATTAATCTAAACATGAATTCATCATCTAATTTCAGATTTGGGGTGAGAAATTGAGGAAAAATTTGGAAAAAGTTCATAGGCCTAATTTTCGAGTTTTGATTGGGAATTTGACATTGGATTTTGATAATTTTGGTATGGTTAGACTCTTGAGTGAATGATGGTTCATAATCCGTAAATTTTACCCGATTACGAGACGTGGGCCCGGGGGGGGCATTTTGGTCATTTTACCTAATTTTGCGTATTAGCTTAGAATTTATTTGTGGAATCAGTTACTTGAAGTTATATTTATATTATGCGATTGAATTGAATAGATTTGAGCCATTTGTAATCGAGTACTCGTGGCAAGTACGTGGTTTCAGGTTGATTTTGAGCCGGTTCGAGGTAAGTGGTTTGTCTAACCTTGCGTGGGGGAACTCCCCTTAGGATTTGGTATTGTTGATATTTGAAATGCCTTGTACATGAGGTGACGAGTGCGTACTTGTCCTAATTGTTGGAAATCATGTTTCATTAAGTAACTATACTGTGTTTTCTTTCCTTGTTTGTACTACTTTCAATTTAAGCCTACTGTTAGCTTAGGGAAGCATGTCTAATTGACTTAATTACCTTATTTGCCCAAACAGCTTTGATTAAATTCTATTGAGCATGCTAGGTTAGAAATACCTGTTTAACCTTGGTAAGAAATTTGGATTGAATCGAGTATCCTTCGTGTGTTGTTGTGTGTTTAATTTGGAACTACGGGATGGTATCCCGGGGGATCCCCCTCCATGTTTACTTTGGGACTACGAATTTATATTCTGGTAGATCCCCCTGCACATTTACATTGGAACTACGGGATTGTACCCGGTAGATTCCCCCTGTACTGGATATTTACATTTGGGACTATGGATCGGAATTCCGGTAGATCCTCGCGCATTATGAGTTGGACTACGGCACGACACCTATGAGATCCACTGGATATTTATATTTGGGAACTACAAGATGGTATCCTAGGAGATCTTCGATTGTTATCTCTGTGTTGAGCTGTATTCTTTTTCGTGATTATTTTGTCTCTGTTATAGTTGTTGTTGTTCTTTCTATCCTGTGTTACTTCTTACTGTTGCACTTAATTATATTATCTTATTTTATAATGTTATACCTTGTTTCTTATTTAAACTCAGTAAGACCCTTACCTTCTTCGTCACTACTCAACCGAGGTGAGGCTTGGCACTTACTGAGTATCACTGTGGTATACTCATGCCCTTTCTACGCATGTTATTAATGTACAGATCCAGGTACTTCGACTCAGCCCGACTACCCTTGAGGTGAGGTGATTCTCCAGAGACTTCGAGGTATATTTGCCGCGTCTGTAGCCCGAGGAGTCCCTTTCCATTCTCCATAATAGTTTAGCCCTTTTGTATTTATCTTGATTTAGACATTCTGGAGTTACTGCACGATGTAGTATTCCTAGATTGTGATTTCATGAGATTTCGAGTTTTGGGAATTGTTTAGTTTCTGAGATCTTGTGTTGTTTTATGCCGAGCGGCATCTTAAACACTTTTATAATTGTTTATCTTTAGTTTTTTATTAGTTTTTCACATTTTGGTTCTTTTTCCGCAATTATTGTCATAGAGACTAGGTGTCGTCACGACAGTTCACGGATGGAGAACTTGCGTCATGACAAGTTAGTATCAGAGCTCTAGGTTCATAGGAGTCATAAATTACAAGCCGGTTTATTAGAGTCTTGTGGATCGGTACGGAGACGTCCGTACTTATCTACGAGAGACTATGTAACTGTTAGGAAAATTCCACTTCTTTTGACTTCCTTGTCGTGCAAGATTCTTGACATCACCAATTCTAAACCTCTGTCTTCCATTCTCTCACAGATGGTGAGATCACGTGCCACCGGAGATGACCAGGAACCCTCACCCCTACTAGAGTCGTTAGAGGTCGGGGCCGGGGTAGAGGTCGAGGATGCACACGTGGTGCGGCCAGAGCTCCCACGCGAGCTGCCACCGAGGTGCCACTAGCAGTTCCAGCCAGAGTCCAGGCACCTGATACGCCTACTGCTACTACTCCAGTTCTTTAGCAGACATTAGCATAGTTCCTAAGCATATTTGGCACATTAGTTCAGGCGGGGTTGATTCAGGTTGTACCAACTACTTCACAGGTAAATGACAGACAATAAGAAAGCTAAACACATAAAGGTTCGCCCCTCAGGCACAATGTCAACAAATCCACCCCTCGGACAATATCTCAGAACAATACCAGCCCTTCGGGCTACATTTCACATCACAATGGGTACCCGCACTTACTGGGGGTGTACAGACTCCTGGAAGGGCCCCTTACGGCCCAAGTGCAATATCAAGCCATCTCGTGGCATCATCACTAGGCCCTCGGCCTCATATCAACAAGCCACCTCGTGGCGTACATATTTCAGGACATTGGCCTCATAATCATAACCAAATGTTTCCTCACAACATAGGCCCTCGGCCTTACTCAGTCAAAATCCTCACAAGCCACTCGGGCAATAGTAAAACATGATTCTCAACCCAAAATATCATTTAAAAATTCATTTAAGTGTTAAAACAGAGTAAACATGGTTGCATTATTAAAATAGTGGAATACAGCATGACTGAGTTCAAGTATAAAGTCAAAATAGTGAGGAAATATCAATAAAAATCCCTTAATGGTTCAAATAGTTGGCACGAGGCCCAAATATGGCATTCAACCCAAAACATGATGTACATAAGTAGATTTTAGTCAAATACGCAGTAAAATAATCATTCGGGACGGACTAAGTCACAATCTCCAATAGTGCACGACCCCACGCTCGTCATCAAGTGTGTGCGTCACCTCAATATAGCACAACGATGTGCAATTCGAGGTTTCATATCCTCAGGACATTATTTACAATCATTACTCACCTCAATCCGGTCCAAACTCTAGCCCGAGATGCCTTTGCCCCTCGAATAGGCCTCCACTCGCGTCGAATCTATCCAAAGTCAGAATCACGGCGTCAAAATATGGGAACGAAGCCCATGCGAAAATAATCAATTTACAACATAAGTCTCGAAATTACCAAAACCCGACCCCGGGCCCACGTCTCGGGATTCGATAAAATTCACATTAATGGATTGCTTATCTCTCCACGAGTTCATACATATCAAAAGTGCCAAAATCCAATCACAAATCATCCCTCAAATACTCAACTCTAGGTCTCCAATACCAAGCCCTAGTTTCCCCAATTTTAACCCTTAAAATCCATTAATTATAGCTCAAATCCGTGAAATAATACCATAGGGACGAGTTTTAGTTCCAAAATCATTACCTCAATGAAGTCTCCTTAAATTCCCTCTTCAATATTGCTCAAAACTCCAGAATTCGCGTTTAAAAATGGTGGAACCCTCTGAAAATAGCGAAAGAAGAAATATATACATTCTGACCCAGGCATTTTCGCACCTGCGGTCAATCCACCGCATCTGCGGTACCGCTTTTGCGGTCCAAGAGCCGTTTCTACATTTTTCACTTAAACGGCCAAAATCGCATCTACGATGCACCAGCCGCTCCTGCAACAGGTTGCTTCTGCGGTCACTCCTCTCCTAGCTCCTTTTCGCTTCTGCGGCCCCTTACATCGCATCTGCGGCATAGCACCCGTGGTCTCCAATCCGCAGGTGCGGAAACAACAGAAGTAGAAAATCTACAGCTCCTCCAAACTCTCGAACTCTCCGACAACAATCCGAAATCACCCCGAGGCCCCCTCGACCTCAACCAAAAATACAAACATATCCCATAACCTTATTCGAACTTATCCCAATCTTCAAAACACCTCAACCAACATCGAATCAACCAAAACTCATCGGATTCAAGCCTAAATTTCCAAAATCTTCCGAATTTCGCTTTTGATCAAAAATCCAACCAAACCACGTCTGAATGACCTAAAATTTTGCACACACATCCCAAATGACACCACGAAACTACTGCAACTCTCGGAATTTCATTTCGAGCCCTATATCAAAATCTCACCTATCAACCGGAAATCGCCAAAAATCCAATTTCGCCAATTCAAGCCTAAATCTACTCCGGACCTCCAAAATGCATTCCGATCACGCTCCTAAGTCCCAAATTACATCCTGAAGCTATCCGAACCATCGGAACTCACATCCGATCCCTCTAACACATAATTCAACATTCGGTTGACTTTTCCAACTTAAGCTTTCTCAAAAGAGACTAAGTGTCTCCAACCTTACCAATCCTTTCCGAACTCGAGCCAACCAACCCGATCACATATAGAACTGATTGACAAAGCAATAAGAAGCAGAAATGGGGGAAACAGAGCGGTAAATCATGAGACGACCGGACGGGTCATCACATCCTCCCCAACTTAAACAAACGTTTGTCCTTGAATGAGTCAAGAGACATACCTGAAGCCTCAAACAGGTGAGGATATCTACTCCGCATCTCACGCTCAGTCTCCCAAGTAGCCTCCTCTACGGGCTGACCTCTCCACTGCACTTTCACTGAAGCTATATGCTTTGACCTCAACTTTCGAACATGATGACCCAAAATAGCTACTAGCTCCACATCATAGGTCAAATCATCATCTAACTGAATTGTGCTAAAATCCAGAACATTAGATGGATCCCCAATATACTTTCGGAGCATAGAAACATGAAATACCGGATGTACACTCGACAGGCTGGGTGGCAAAGCAAGCTCATAAGCCACCTCTCCAATCCTCCGAAGCACCTCAAAAGGCTCAATAAACCGAGGACTCAATTTACCCTTCTTCCCAAATCTCATGATACCCTTTATGGGCGAAACCTTCAACAGAACCTTCTCGCCGACCATGTAGGACACATCTCGAACCTTCCTATCAGCATAACTCTTTTGTCTCGACTGCGCTGTATGAAGCCTCTCCTGAATTACCTTCACCTTTTCTAAGGCATCCTGCACCAAGTCTGTCCCAAATAGCCTAGACTCACCTGGCTTAAACCAACCAACTAGAGATTTACACCGCCTCCCATACAAAGCCTCATATGGAGCCATCTGAATACTTGACTGGTAGTTGTTGTTATAAGAAAACTCTGCAAGCGGTAGAAACTGATCCCATGACCCTTAGAAATCAATGACACAAGCACACAACATATCATCCAATATATAAATAGTGCACCCGGACTGCCCGTCCGTCTGATGGTGAAAATTTATGCTCAACTCAACCTGAGTACCTAACTCTCGTTGCACAGACCTCCAAAACTATGAAGTAAACTGAGTGCCCCAATTTGAAATGATGGAAACTGGTACACCATGCAAACGAACAATCTTCCGGATATAGATCTCTGCCAACCGCTCTGAAGAATAGATAGTACACACAGGAATGAAGTGCGCGAACTTGGTCAGCCGATCTACAATCACCCAAATAGCATCGAACTTCTTCAAAGTCCGTGGAAGTCCAACGACAAAGTTCATAGTGATTCGCTCCCACTTCCACTCTGGAATATCCATTCGCTGAAGCAAGCCACCCGGTCTTTGATGCTCATATTTCACCTGCTGACAATTGAGACACCGAGCTACAAATCCCACAATGTCTTTCTTCATTCTCCTCCACCAATAATGCTGCCTCAAATCCTGATACATCTTCGCGGCACCCAAATGAATGGAATACCGCGAGCTATAGGCCTCCTCCAGAATCAACTCCCGAAGTCCATCCACATTGGACACATAAATACGGCCCTGCATCTCCCCGTCATCACCAATGGTCACCTCTCTGGCATCATCATGCTGAAATCTGTCCTTAAGGAGCAGCAAATGTGGATCATCATACTGGCGCTCTCTGATGCGATCATATAAGGAAGACCGAGAAACCACAAAAGCCAATACCTGACTAGGCTCCGAAATATACAACCTCACGAACCGATTGGCCAAGGACTGAACATCAACTGCAAGATGTCTCTACCCAACTGGAATATATGCCAAACTCCTCATACTTACCGCCTTTCGGCTCAAAGCATCGGCCACCACATTAGCCTTTCCCGGATGGTACAATATAGTGATATCACAATCCTTAAGCAACTCTAACCATCTCCGCTGCCTCAAATTAAGATCCTTTTGCTTGAACAAGTGCTGGAGACTACGATGATCAGTAAACACCTCACAAGATACACCATACAAGTAATGCCTCCAAATCTTCAACATGTGAACTATAGCAGCCAATTCCAAATCGTGAACGGGGTAGTTCTTCTCATGGGGCTTCAACTGAGAGAAGCATAAGCAATAACATACCCTCCTGCATCAACACACAACCAATACCAACTCTCGAAGCATCACAATACATGGTATATGAACTTGAAGCTGATGGGAAAACTAACACTGGAGCTATGGTCAAGGCTGTCTTGAGCTTCTGAAAGCTCTCCTCACACTTATCCGACCATGCAAATGAAGCATCCTTCTGAGTAAACTTGGTCAAGGGCGATGCGATAGACGAGAATCCCTGAACAAACCAGCGATAATAAGCCGCCAAACCAAGAAAGCTGCGAATCACTGTGGCTGAGGATGGTCTGGGCCAATTCTAAACCGCTTCTATCTCCTTCGGATCAACCTGAATACCGTCGCTGGACACCACGTGCCCCAAGAAAGCCACTGAACTGAGCCAAAACTCACACTTGGATAATTTTATATAAAGTTTCTCCTCCCTCAACCTCTGCAACACAACTCTCAAATGCTCTGCGTGCTCCTCCTGACTATGCGAATACACCAAAATATCATCAATAAAGACTATAACAAACGAGTCGAGATAAGGTCGGAACACACTGTTCATCAAATGCATGAATGTTGCTGAAGCATTGGTTAGCCCAAAAGACATCACCAAGAACTCATAATGACCATATCGGGTCCTGAAAGTGGTCTTTTGAATATCCGAGTCTCTGATCTTTAACTGGTGATAATCTGAACGGAGACCAATCTTTGAGAATACTCTCGCTCCCTGAAGTTGGTCGAATAAATCATCAATGCGAGGCAAAGGATACTTGTTCTTAACTGTTACTTTGTTCAATTGCCTATAATCAATGCACATCCTCATAGTGCAATCCTTCTTCTTCACAAATAGAACCGGCACACCCCAAGGTGACACACTAGGCCGAATGAACCTCTTATCAAGGAGTTCCTGAAGCTTCTCCTTTAACTTCTTCAACTCCGCTGGTGCCATACGATACAGCGGAATAGAAATGGGTTGAGTGCCCGACACCAGGTCAATACCAAAATTAATATCCTAGTCCGGTGGCATGCCCAACAGGTCTACAGGAAACATATCGGGAAAATCCCTCACAACTGGAATAGAATCAATACTGGGAGTCTCAGCAGCGACCTCCCTCACAAAGGCTAGATACGAAAGGCAACCCTTCCTAACCATACGTTGGGCCTTCAAGAATGAGATCACTCTACGGGGAACATAATCAGTCACACCTCGCCACTCAATCTATGGTACACCCAGTATAGCCAACGTGACTGTCTTGGCATGACAGTCTAGAATAGCACGACATGGAGATAGCCAATCCATGCCCAAAATGACATCGAAATCTACCATACACAATAATAAAAGATCCACTCGGTTCTCCAGACCCCCAATAGTCACCACACACAACCGGTACACACGGTCTACAACAACAGTATTGCCTACTAGGGTAGATACATGAGCAGGTGAAGCAAGAGACTCACGGGGCATACCCAAATAACGAGCAAAGTATGATGACACATAAGAAAAGGTGGAACCGGGATCAAATAATACAGAGGCATCTCTGTGGCATACTGAAACAATACATGTAATAACAACATATGAAGCAATAGAATCGAGTCTAGCTGGAAGTGCATAGAAATGGGCATGACCACCACCTGAGCTACCTCCCCCTATGGGACGGCCTCTAGCTAACTGACCTCCACCCCTAGCTGGGTGCGTGGGTGGTGGTAAAGTAACTGGCGCTGAAGCCGATGACTGACCCCTCTGCTGAGATGAACTCGCAAAACGACAAGGACACTGCCTCCACATATGGCCCATCTCTCCACACTCATAACAACTCCCAGGTGCTGGAGAAGGGGACTGAAGGGAATCCCTCGCACCGGAGTGACTAGCAGATGCACCTGGCATAGGAGAGCCATAAACTAATGGAGCATAGGACAAACTCTAAGTTGTAAGGGCACTAAGTGATGACTAGCCTTGTTGAGAATTGTGAGAACCATAACCCGATGACGCCCACGATAATCTGGGCGAGCTGGATGAGCATGCCTGAATGGACGACCTCTACCGTGCTGAAACTAACCTCTCAAAGGAGCAATACTATAACAACAAGATCCTCAAGGCCTCTTGGCCTCCCTCTCCTCTCGCTCCTGGCGACGAACAAACTCAATCTCACGGGCAATATCCACAACCTCCTCGAAAGTAGCACCAGTCACCCTCTCCCTGGTCATAAGAATACGAAGCTGATAAGTGAGGCCATCAACAAACCTCCTAATCCTCTCTCTATCTGTCGAAACCAACCAAATAGCATGACGAGCTAACTTAGAGAACCTCTTCTTATACTGCGTCACGGTCATCTCTCCCTAACACAACCACTCAAACTGCCCGTGCATCTCGTCTCTGCGAGACTACGACACATACTTCTCCAAAAAGAGAACGGAGAACTATTGCCAAGTAAGGGGTGCTGCACCAACAGACCTACGCCTCTCAAAAGCCTCGCACCACGTGAAGGCAGCTCCAGAAAACTAAAAAGTCGTGAAAGCGATCCTGCTGGTCTCCAGAATACCCGCTGTACGAAGCATCCTTTGACACTTATCCAAGAAACCCTGGGCATCCTCGCCCTCTACACCACTGAAGGTCGGAGCCTGAAGTCCACCAAACCTCTCCAACCTACGCTGCTCATCCTCTGGCATGGAAGGAACTACATAGTCCTGAGCAGTTGCAACCGGCTGGGCTGGATGTGCCCCCGGTGTCTGAAGTCCCTGCACGACCTACTCAGGTGTTCGAGCGATGGGAGTCTAATTGCCTCCCCCAGCCCGAGAAGTAGCCGCGGGTATAGTAACTGAGATCTCCTGAGTTAGGCCACTGCAAACTGTTAGAATCTGAGCCAAGGCCTCCTGAAGACACGAAATCACAATAGGCACAGCTGGTGCCTGAGCTGGTACTGCTGGAGCGTCCATAACTGAAACCCGATCCTGAACTAGGGCAGCTGGTGGATCTGCAGGTGCTGCCCTAGCTACTGTGCGGGCCACACCCCTTCCCCTACTACGACCACGACTGCATCCTTAGCGTCTAGTGGCCACAGCTGGTGGTACTGGTGATTGTCCATCCTGGCCGGTAGCGCGTATCCTCAACATATGTGAGAGAATAGAATGCCAGAAGTTTAGTAGTTGGATCAACAAATTTGCACGACAAGAATCTCAAGAATATGAAGTTTTTCCTAAAGGTTCTACAGCCTCTCGAGGATAAATACATATGTCTCTGTACCAATCTGCGAGACTCTACTAAACCTGCTCATGACTCGTGAGACCTATGTAACCTAGGCTCTGATACCAACTTGTCACGACCCTGAACCCGGACCCGGTCGTGATGGTGCCTCTCGTGATGACAAGGCCAGCCGACACATTTCCAATTCAGTTTTAAGCAATTAAACAATAAGCATTTAGTCTTAAACATGATACAAAACCAAAAGTAAGCGGTGACAATACAAAATAATTTGTGGAATCCAACCCAACACAACCCGATGCCGGGGTGGCACTAAACATGAGCATCTATCAATACGCTACAAGTCTGAAATGCTTACTAAACTGTTATAGAATAACTGATAAAGAGATAGAAATGAGATAAAGGAGGATAAACACGGGACTGCAGACGCCAAGCAGCTACCTCGTGAACTCCGAAGTCTGCCTAGAGTTCTCAACTCGCGCTAGCAGGATCAACAATGTCTGAATCTGCACACGGGGTGCAGGGAGTAAAGTGAGTACTCCAACTCAGTGAGTAATAATCATAAATAAAGATTGAAAGCAAGAAATTACGTAAGGCACATTACAGGCTATAATGAAGCAGTAAAACCAGTAGAAACAGTGAATCAGTAAAGATATGAAAAATCATTTAAGTTCAGTTTAATTTGACAATTAAATAGGTAAATAACAGACAATAAGAAATATAAACACATAAAGGTTCGCTCCTTGGGCACAATGTCAACAAATCCGCCCCTCGGGCAATATCTCAGAATAATACCAGCCCCTCGGGCTATATCTCACATCACAATGGGTACCCGCGCTCATTGGGATGTGCAGACTCCTGGAGGGGCTCCTTACGGCCCAAACGCAATATCAAGACATCTCGTGGCACGATCACTAGGCCCTCGGCCTCATTTCAACAAGCCCCCTCTTGGCGTACATATCCCAGGCCCTCGGCCTCAGAATCATAACCAAATATTTCCTCACAACATAGGCCCTCGGCCTTACTCAGTCAAAATCCTCACAAGCCACTCGGGCAATAGTAAAACATGTTTCTCAGCCCAAAATATCATTTAAAAGAACATTTAAGAGTTAAAATAGAGTAAACATGGTCGAGTTATGAAAATAGTGGAATATAGAATGACTATGTTCAAGTATAAAGTCAAAAAATGAGGAAATATCAATAAAAATCCCCTAAGAGTTCAAATAGTTGGCTCGAGGCCCAAATATGACATTCAGCCCAAAACATGATGTACACAAATAAATTTCAGTCAAATACGCGGTAAAATAATTATTCGGGATGGACTAAGTCACAATCCCCAATATTGCACGACCCCACGCTCGTTATCAAGCGCGTACGTCACCTCAATATAACCCAACGATGTGCAATCTGAGGTTTCTTACCCTCAGGACATCATTTACTATCATGACCCTGAACCCGGACCCGGTTGTGATGGCGCCTCACGTGAAGACAAGGCCAGTCGACACATTTCCAATTTAGTTTTAAGCAATTAAACAATAATCATTTAGTCTTAAACATGATATAAAACCAAAAGTAAGCAGTGAAAATACAAAATAATTTGCTGAATCCAACCTAACACAGCCCGATGCCGGGGTGTCACTAGCCATGAGCATCTATCAATACGCTACAAGTCTGAAATGCTTACTAAACTATTGTTGAATAACCGATATTGAGATAGAAATGAGATGAAGGGGGAGAAACATGGGACTGCGGACACCAAGTAGCTACCTCGTGAACTCCGAAGTCTGCCAGGAGCTCTCAACTCGCACTAGCAGGATCAGAAATGCCTGAATCTGCATACGGGGTGTAAGGAGTAAAGTGAGTACTCCAACTCAGTGAGTAGTAATCATAAATAAAGACTAAAAGCAAGAAATCACGTAAGGCACATTACAGGCTATAATGAAGCAGTAAAGCCAATAGAAACAGTAAATCAGTAAAGATATGAAAAATCATTTAAGTTCAGTTTAATTCAACAATTAAACAGGTAAATGACAAACAATAAGAAAGATAAACACATAAAAGTTCGCCCCTCGGGCACAATGTCAACAAATCCGCCCCTCGGGCAATATCTCAGAACAATACTAGCCCCTCGGGCTATATCTCACATCACAATGGGTACCCGCGCTCACTAGGGGTGTACAGACTCCTGGAGGAGCCCCTTACGGCCCAAGCGCAATATCAATCCATCTCGTGACATCATCACTAGGCTCTCGAACTCATATCAACAAGCCACCTCGTGGCATATATATCTTAGGCCCTCGGCCTCATAATCATAACCAAATGTTTCCTCACAACATAGGCTCTCGACCTTACTCAGTCAAAATCCTCACAAGCCACTCGGGCAATAGTAAAACATGATTCTCAGCACAAAATATCATTTAAAATATCATTTAAGTGTTAAAACAGAGTAAACATGGATGAGTTATGAAAATAGTGGAATATAGCATGACTGAGTTCAAGTATAAAGTCAAAAACAATGAGAAAATATCAATAAAAATCCCCTAAGGGTTCTAATAGTTGGCACAAGGCCTAAATATGGCATTCATCCCAAAACATGATGTACACAAATAGATTTCAGTCAAATATGCGGTAAAATAATCATTTGGGATGGACTAAGTCATAATCCCCAATAGTGCACGATCCCACGCTCGTCATCAAGCGTGTGCGTCACCTCAATATAGCACAACGATGTGCAATCCGAGGTTTTATACCCTCAGAACATCATTTACGATCATTACTCACCTCAATCCGGTCCAAACTCTAGCCCGCGATGCCTTTGCCCATCGAATTGGCCTCCACTTGTGTCGAATCTATCCAAAATCAGAATCACGACATCAAAACATGCTAAGGGAACGAAGCCCATGCGAAAATAATAAATTTACAACATAAATCCCGAAATTACCAAAACCCGACCCCCAGGCCCACATCTTAGAATTCGATAAAATTCACATCAATGGATTCCTTATCTCCCCACGAGTTCATACATATCAAAAGTGCCAAAATCTGACCAAAAATGGTCCCTCAAATACTCAAGTCTAGGTCTCCAATATCAAGCCCTAGTTTCCCCAATTTTAACCCATAAATTCCATTAAATATAGCTCTAATCCATGAAATAATACCATAGGGACGAGTTTTAAGTCCAAGATCCTTACCTCAATAAAGTCTCCTTGAATTCTCTCTTCAATATTGCTCAAAACTCCAGAATTCGCGTTTAAAAATGGTGGAACCCTCTGAAAATCGCGAAGGAAGAAATATATACATTCTGACCTAGGAATTTTTGCACCTGCGGTCAATCCACCACATCTGTGGTACCGCTTTTGCAGTCCAAGAGTCGCTTCTGCAGTTTTTCACTTAAACAGCCAAAATTGCATTTGCAATGCACTAGCCGCACCTGCGCCATCGCAGGTGCAGTTCACAAACTGCTGCTGCGGTTACAACTCTCCTAGCTCCTTTTTGCTTCTGCGACCCCTTACATCGCATCTGCGGCATCGCACTTGCGGTCCTCAATCTGCAGGTGCAGAAACAACAGAAGTAGAAAATATGCAGCTCCTCCAAACTCTCCGACAACCATCCGAAATCACCCCGAGGCCCTCGGGACCTCAACCAAAAACAAAAACATATCCCATAACCTTATTCTAACTTATCCCAATCTTCAAAACACCTCAACCAACATCAAATCAACCAAAACTCATCGGATTTAAGCCTAAATTTCCAAAATCTTCCGAATTACGCTTTTGATCAAAACCCCAGCCAAACCAAGTCCGAATGACCTAAAATTTTGCACACACATCCCAAATAACACCATGGAACTACTGCAACTTTCGTAATTCCATTCCGACCTCTATATCAAAATCTCACCTATCAACCAGAAATCGCCAAAAATCCAATTTCGCCAATTCAAGCCTAAATCTACTCCGGACCTCCAAAACTCATTCTGATCACGCTCTTAAGTCTGAAATCACTTTCCGAAGCTATCGGAACCATCAAAACTCACATCTGAGCCTTCTAACACATAAGTCAACATCTGGTTGACTTTTCCAACTTAAGCTTCCTCAAAAGAGACTAAGTGTCTCCAACCTTACCAATCCTTTTGGAACCAGAACCAACCAACCCGATCACATATAGAACTGATAGACAAAGCAATAACAAGCAGAAATAGGGGAAACGGAGCGGTAACTCATGAGACGACTGGTCGGTTCATCACACGTAGGGTCCGCCAGTGTAAGCCACGCGTTCGTGAGTAGACCCTCGCGTTCGCGAAAGAGGAATACTGGCCAGTGGATTTTTGTGCATTGCGTTCGCGACAATGGTCTCACATTCGTGAAGAAGAAGAAGACGTCTAGGCAGAACATAAATTTCAAAATCGAGGGGTTTGAGTTCATATCACAAAAATTGAATTTAGAGCTCGGTAGGAGACGAATTTTGGAAGATTTTCGGAGGGAGTTTACGAGTAATGATTCTTAACTCCTTTTTGCTTATAACCCATTAATCTAAATATGAATTCATCATCTAATTTCGGATTTAGGGTGAGAAATTGGGGAAATATTTGGAAAAGTTCTTAGGCCTAATTTTCTAGTTTTGATTGGGAATTTGACATTGGATTTGGATAATTTTGGTATAGTTAGACTCGTGAGTGAATGAGGGTTCATAATTCGTAAATTTTACCTGATTTCGAGATGTGGGACGAGGACATTTTGGTCATTTTACCTAATTTCGTGTATTAGTTGAGAATTTATTTGTGGAATCAGTTACTTGAAGTTATATTTACATTATGCAATTGAATTGAATTGAATAGATTTGAGCCATTTGGAGTCGAGTACTCGTGGCAAGAACGTGGTTTCGGGTTGATTTTGAGCCGGTTCGAGGTAAGTGGCCTGTCTTACCTTGCGTGGGGGAATTCCCCTTAGGATTTGATATTGTTGATATTTGAAATGTCTTGTACGTGAGGTGACGAGTGCGTACTTGTGCTAATTGTTGGAAATCTTGTTTCATTAAGTAACTATATTGTGTTTTCTTTCCCTGTTTGTACTACTTTCAATTTAAGTCTATTGTTAGCTTAGGTAAGAATGTCTAATTGACTTAATTGCCTTATTTTCCTAAACAACTTTGATTAAATTCTATTCAGCATGCTAGGCTAGAAATACCTGTTTAACCTTGGTATGAAATTTGGATTGAATCGAGTATCCTTCATGTGTTGCTGTGTGTTTAATTTGGAACTACGGGATGGTATCCCGGGAGATCCCCCTCCATGTTTACTTTGGGACTACGAATTTATATTCCGGTAGATACCTCTGCACATTTACATTGGAACTACGGGATTGTACCCGGTAGATTCCCCCTGTACTGGATATTTACATTTGGGACTACGGATCGGAATTTCGGTAGATCCCCGCGCATTATGAGTTGGACTACGGCACGACACCTAGGAGATCCACTGGATATTTATATTTGGGAACTACAAGACGATATCCTAGGAGATCTTCGGTTGTTATCTCTGTGTTGAGCTATATTCTTTTTCGTGATTATTTTGTCTCTGTTGTAGTTGTTATTGTTCTTTCTATCTTGTTTTACTTCTTACTGTTGCACTTAATTATATTATCTTATTTTATAATGTTATACCTTGTTTCTCATTTAAACTCAGTAAGACCCTTACCTTCCTCGTCACTACTCAACCGAGGTGAGGCTTGGCACTTACTGAGTATCACTGTGGTGTACTCATGCCCTTTCTATGCATGTTTTTCATCTACAGATCCAAGTACTTTGACTCATCCCTACTACCCTTGAGGCGAGCCAATTCTTCAGAGACTTCGAGGTATATTTGCCGCATCCGCAGACCGAAGAGTCCATTTCCATTCTCCCTAATAGTTTAGCCCTTTTGTATTTATCTTGATTTAGACATTCTGGAGTTCGAGAACGATGTAGTATTCATAGCTTGTGATTTCATGAGATTTCGGGTTTTGGGAATTGTTTAGTTTCTGAGATCTTATATTTCAGGTTTTGGGAATTGTTTAGTTTTTAAGATCTTGTGTTGTTATATGCCGAGCAACATCTTAAACACTTTTATAATTGTTTATCTTCAGTTTTTTATTAGTTTTCCTCATTTTGGTTCTTTTTCCGAAATTGTTAGGCTTACCTAGTCGTAGAAACTAGGTGCCATCACTACAGTTCACGGAGGGCAAACTTGGGTCGTGACAATCTTGAACTCATAAGTTTTAAGTTCTGGCTCCGCCTCTGAATGGTGGATGCTCTAAAAAGAACATCGGCAGATGTTTTATAGCCTACTCAACGAACGATTGAAATGGATTCACGAATTCTGCGGACAGAGATAGTTCCAAAAACAGAACTCCTATTTGATTATACTGCCAAACCCCTCTATAACAGCTTCGTTTGTTCTGAATATTTTTAGATGTTGTAGTGAAGTGTTGTTATAGAGAATATATACTATAACATAACATGAAATTGGTTCCGGAAAAAGCTTGTCTTTTATAGTGAAATATTGTTATATAGGAATGCTCTTCTTCGCATAAGAGCTAGTATATATATGTTTGATCTTTTTTATTCACTCTTACATTTGGGTAGTCTTTTAATTAAGTTGTGTTTTGGATTTGTAATACTACTTGTTAATTTTTTTCAAGTGCACAGATTATTAGGTGTTTGTCCTGATTTTATACTATATTTACTTTTCTTATCTCTTGAAGGAAAGGAAAACATATTTATCATAATTGAGTTTCTCTTTTTTGGAAGAAAATTATAAATCTCTTATATATGGCTAGTCCATTTTTTGGAGGAAAAATTTGGACTTCTATAAATTGAGGATCATTTCTTCTTATTCAGCAACATCTACAATATAGCCATGTAGGATTTGAGAGTCTTGTTTAAGGGGATAACTTTTCAGGACAAGTGTTAGTGTGTCACTTGTATTTGCCTCTTTGTGAAGTTGTTCTCTCGATATTGTTGTTACACCCCATGTTTTCGTATATGAGAGTATTCGTAAGTCAATTGATGTAAGCTCAAAAATGAGATCAACTTTGAAAGTACATAAAGTAAGTTAATCATGTTAAATGGAGGTTACAAATATTTAAGATCATGAATACCAAGTACCAAGAGGGTTTGAAGGCTTCGAAGCTAAATGAATTGAAGAAAATAAGTTTCGTCGAAAGTCGACAAGTTGGGAATGTTGTAACATGTACTTTTGGGGAATAATAGGGTGTTTAAAATTATAAGGAGATTATGTTATGAGTTATTTTAGTCGTATTATAGACGTGTGTTATGATTTGAAGTCAAGCGAGTTGTGGAACAAAAGTTGGAAAAGTTCATCACAAGTTACATTCATAAATGTGTTGAAACTTAGGTCAAATATAACTAAGATTTTCTCCCATTATACTTAGAGTTATGAGGTGTTCCAACTATCAAATTAAAGCTCTATGAGTCTATTTTCTAACACATTAAACCTTTTATCAATATGACATTAGATTAGAGAGAGATATGAATTTTTGTTAGACTGTGTAGGCTGTTAGGTGACAAGTAGGTATGTCACCCGCTTGGTTAAGTGAGACCCCAAAAAAAGGCAATTTCGGTTCAGCCAAAGAGCCAATTTAAGGGCTTATCTCCTGAAATATAAACCTTATTATATATCACAAATAACTAGACCTAAACCCTTACAAACTTCCTCCCAAAAATTATCCATAAACCCTAATTGATTTTCTCTCCCTTTCAAGTTCTAATTGGGGGTAAAACTTAGAGGTTGAAGAACCAAGATAGGAGCTGAGTTATCCAAAAAATAAGGTATGTTTACTGCTCTCTTTCATACATTTTTTCTGCTGTAAATTCATGGTAAGTCATTCTATAGTTGTAAGAACTCACGGGACGGTGATTGGAAGCCGTGAGTTCGAGTTTTTCACTTGTAGCGGACTTTTGTGGACTGTTTTGTGTTGCTGTTAGGCTGCATGTTTAATACCATTTTCTGGAGTTTTGGAGAAGGAAGGGTGTGGAGAAACACCACATATATGCAGGTTGGAGGGCTGGTCGTTCGTTATAACATTTTCGGGTTGTTAGACACTACTATGGTGGTTGTTTTGTGTATGAAGAGATTGGGGTGTGTTAGGCTATTTTCTAGTATTGTATGGTGTATATAAGGTTGGAAAATAATGCTGCCCGTTTTTACACAAAATAAACTTGTCGTTCGTTGTGCGATAGTTGTACCTTTCGTCACTTAAGGATAGTATTATTGTCATTATTGCATATTAAGGTGCGAAGAGGCGAGTTCAACCTGGTGATTTGAAAGATTGTGATAAGATATGTTAAGGCTAAACCTTTCTTTAATTTGGCATGATCGAGTAACTACATGTGTCTGACAACGAGACATAAAGAGAAGTTCATACTCCCGAATTTATATACACTATTCTAGTCTAATAAGTTACAGTATTCTCCCTTATCGGGACTTCATATTCAGAGTAATTTTGTCTTATGTCAGCCAAGAGAGCAGGGAGTCTATATATATATATACAATATTACAGTATTAAATCGGTGGGCAGGCCCCTATTGGGCAACCTCTGATTAGATAGTAAGTATATACCAAGCCTACTATGGCCGAGCACCTATGAGGGAGCCCTGAATGGCCGAGATATAGAGCGTAGTATGGCCGAGAGCCTATGAACGAGCCTGCTACGACAGAGCAGTTACACATACCGAGCCTTATAGGGTCGGACAACTATTTTACATACTATATGGAGAGAGTTGAGTTAGTATCAGCAGGTAAGCATATCTTCAGATTATATTTGACTCCCAGTTACATTCAGTTATTATATTATCGGTTTAGTTTCAACTTTCAGTTATTCAGTTGCCTTGCGTACTCAGTACATTATTTCGTACTGATGTCCCTTTTGCTGGGGACGCTCCATTTCATGCCTGCAGGTCCTCATTGACAGTTGGACAGACCCTCCCAGCAGATAGAGTCAAACATCAGCTTGGTTGGTAAGCTCTACTTCCTCGTAGTTACTAGGTCTAGACCTTCTAGTCCATTTTATATATATTGGTTTGATGGATAGGTCGAGGCCTTGTCCCGACCATGGTACAGTTTAGTTATCTCTAGAGGCTTGTAGACAAGTCTTGTATAGTTTGTATATTAGTAGATGTTCATGGTGGCCTTGTCAGCCTCCTCAGTTATATATATATATATATATATATATATATATATATATATATACATGAGCTTTTGGGTATGTTTACCCCACAGATGAGAGAGATGTTATTTTCAAACGATTCAGAATATGGCCTCATCGGCCTAAGTTGAGGGTTACCCCTCCAGATTCCATAGTTACAGAGTGGTACGCTCGGGCCGAGTACGTCACCGGGTGTCGGCCACGCCTCTTCAAGTTTGGAGTGCGACAAACTTGGTATTAGAGCAATTCTGTCCTAGGGAGTCTACTAGCCGTGTCTAGTAGAGCCTTGTTTATAGATGTGTTGTGCACCACATTATATAAATAGGAAGCTATAATGCATTTAGGAGTCTGTTACCCTTCTTTCAAATCCAAATCGTACTATAGAGCTGAGTTATAAGAGTTCGAGCCAAGACTTATGTTTTCTAATGATATAGAGATGCTTTCAATTAGAAATAATTACAGCTAGCCAGAGGGCTAATATAGCAACAAGTAAGGGCAGTAATAGAAGAGAGTTCTTGACGACGTGGCCCTGTTTGAGGCCCTATCAGATCGTGCATACCAAATGTGCAAATTTCCAGCTTAAGACCCTAAGATGGGAATATGAAATGCACCCCGCGAATAGTAGGCCATGTGAGTATCATAAGGTAAATGTTTAAGTTTCAAAGTGAGCCAGGGGAGCTAAAAGTGAAACAATGTTGTGTTGAGGTTTTCAGAATAATGTGATAGATAGAAATATTAGCAAGAGAATAAGAACAGAGTAAATGAAGCAATATGATTAAGGTATGATAAATGAGTGAAAACGGTAAATCATAATACGACAAGATGACAGAGTCTACAGTCAAATGAAGGAAAAGACAAGAGGTGACAGGCCTTGAGACAATAAAAGAGTATATGCCACAAAGTTGTATCCTTATTTTGAGAAGTGAGTTGGCGAATCCAACATGATTACTAGAAGGCTAAGTTAGACCCTATGAGTAATAGAAATTATTATGGGCTAGTAAACAAGATAAAACTAAACATGAGTTAGGGACCGGAGGATTTAATAGTAGTCGACATTGTGATAATTTCAGAGATTACATTCTGGCAATAAAGGATGGACAACAAAAGAATAACCTTTAAAGGTCATTCAGGAAGACGCTTCCCTACACGAGCACTGTGAGAAAAGTTAAGCTTAAGGGATTAAGTTTCCAGTTACACTAGGTGTAACCCTTGTGTGTAAGGAATTCAGTTATCCTTGGTATAGAAGGATTACCGCAAGGTGAGTAGGAGTCAATGAATATGTGAAAAGATGCCAAAGATGAATAGGTAACTATGGAATAGTAAAGGAAGAATGCGGTAAAAAGGCGAAAGGGATGAGATTGCATCAATTAGATCCTACAGATATGTTATGACTCCAGAACATTATGCAAAAACGATACGAGGAGATGTAGTAAGGGTTCCCTCCCAGGATGTTATTGATATAATATGTATGAATGAACACTTGATACTTAATGAGTCAGTGCAAGTGGTAAGTTAAGACAAAGGACATAACTTTAGCGAGAGTATACAGAATATAGATATGAGCATGGACTGGCGAGTACTTAGTAGTTGATTCAGGAAGAGCCTAGTTATGACTAGACAATAGGTCTCAGATAAATCAGCAGATCATGCAAAATAAACATAGTTAAACCCAGCACAGGAAATTTAGTCTCACAGATATAACATCGTAATCCTTAAGGAATATTCAGATAAGAGTTGGGGTAGTTAAAGGTACCATATAAGTATTATAGAAATAAAAGAGAGTGCCACTAGGGAGATAGTCAAAATTTTATTTCAGAAGTAATCCTACGAGTATAAGGGCACAGAGGTAAGTAAGTAAGGATAATTATAGGCGAGTAAGTACATCAAAAATTCCATCAGGTATACAATGTAATAAGCTCGCAGCTTTACAAGAGTTAGAGGGTCTTCCCTAAGTACTGCAACGAAAGACTAGCTGAGGAAATAAGGAAGAAGGTTTCAACATAAGCATAGTGACCTAAAGAAGAAATGATCTTGTAACAACAGTCTCACTACAATATTGCATGCACGCCATAAAAAAGTGGCATCTATCGTGACTAAGGAACGAGAAGTAAGAATCCAAAATAATATTCGAGGTCATATGAGTTGCACAAAGTTTAAATATATGTGGGAACTAAGATAAGCCAAGTATTCATGCAACAAGTGGCAGAATGGCCAAAAAAAGTAATTCCTTACTTTTAACGAAATCTGAGAAGGCACGAAAGGAATTATTCGATCTATGACTCGGAGTTAGTTGCATTATGAACATGCTTAAAAGCATGAATTGCTATATGATACTCCGGTATATGTTAAAAGAAAGAATTGAGTCCATGTTATAGACAAAATCTTGAATTGCTATAAGGTTGTATCATGGATATTCCATAGCGTCCATGAGGGGCTAAAGTAATAACTAATACCCTAAGCCGCGGATCAGAAGATAAAGTAAGCCCACTTAAAAACTGAGATAGAAGAGGAAACTAAAGATTTACATCAGCTAAATTAATTAGTGTCACACCTCCTTTTTGCGCACCCCGCCCCGAAGGGCAAAATGCGCGAGGGGAGTTTTTCCAATTTAAGTGACAATATTCGAAATGTGATTATTTATTTAATTCAGAGTCGCCACTTGGGAAAGGTTTGGCTTTTGGTGTCCCAAGTCACCGGTTTATCTTGAATCCCAAATCGAGGAAATTTTTGACTTTTCCAAATGAAGTCTGCGAACCAGAAATTCTAAGTAAGGAATTCTGTTGACCCGAGGGAAGGTGTTAGGCACCCTCGAATCCCGTGGTTCTAGCACGGTCGCTTAAATTGTTATAATGGCTAAATATCTGATTTAAATATATGTTATGACTTACGTGCTTTTATTAAGTTTAAACCGCTTTTATTATTATCATTTATTTTTATAGAATTGCAACGTCGTGAAAATGCATCTCGAACCACGTCACAATCAATGCACCCGTAGTTGTTAACACATTTCGACTCCGTTGAGATTTGAATTTGGGTCACATAAATGCGCACCCGAATTTAAGAATGTAATTTAATTAAGTCGCGCCTAAAAAGTCTAACGCGTTATTATCTTTGGGGAAGGCAGTGGAATTCACTAAACAGTCCATCCCAAATTCTAAGTATTTATTATGACCAATTATTGAGGGCCCCGCAATTTGCCTTTTTATTCGGCGAGGCTCGTCTCATTATTTTAGAAGGGTACCCTACAATGTGATTACATTTCTATTATGTTCGTCTCTAACAATAAAAGGAATAAAGCGTAGGTTTCTAACAATAAAAGAAAGAAAACGTATGTTTGATTAAATGGCCTGCTTCGCTAATCCTGACCTCTCATTAATTATCCGCTTACAAGGTGAAGAATGTTGTATCTCATGGAACATGCTTTTAATTTTAAAAAAAGAATTACGTACGAGATTGATGAAATGCTATGCTTACTCCGAACACTCTTTAAGCTAAATCTAAATTAACTCATTTAAACATGATCAATAGAATTCCTTATTAAAGGATGCTACCTAAGGTACTCGAACTCATCTTAAATATGCCTAATGAAATTGCAACTCGAGAGTCTAAAAACTGTATTGCATTTTGGGGAGATTAAAGGAATCGTCCAACCTATATATTCAAAACAGGCTGAAGAACGAGTTTGAATTAACAACTATATTAATGGTTGCAAATTCCATGAATTATGGTTATATCCTGTATACCATTAAAGGAATCATATATTGTGGTTTAGATCAGCACAAGCTTCAATCAAATACAAACTTACTAATGTACTTCCCTATTGAACTATAAACTAGAATTTACACAAACTTGACAATATTTATGAAAAGGCTGTAAGTAAAATAACAGATAATTACAACTTCTCCATGTTTTTTCCAATTCATGCTTTCCATTGTTACAATCAATGATACATTCTCTATTGAACTGCAGACTAAAACCCACATAACTTAACAATATTTAAAGGGCTGTGAGTAAAACAAACAGATGATTATAACTTCTCCATGGTCTTTCAATTCATGCTTTCCATTGTTACCATCAGTTATACCAATGTGGGGATTCGAAATGTGTACCTGGGAGTTGAATGTAATGGAAGAAGCAAGGAAGTCAGTAGCAATAGGAGCAATACCAAACAGCAGCAGTAACAGCAGCAATAACAGCAGTAGAAACAAAGCTCCAAGACAGACCAAATCCAGGAGAAACAAACAATGCGAATCAACCAATAAACTTAGCTGATACTCGAAAGAAAACAGAGTTGATCGAACATGTTGAACAAACTGAGAATCAAACAAACATTAGGAAGAAAGTTTCTGATTTTCTGTATGTTTTTCTCTTTCGTAGGTGTGTCTGTATAAGCCTCTCTGGTTTTCCTCTCACTATCTCTTTTCTTTTCAAAATCCAGTGCCAATTTTCAGTTTTGAAATCTACTTGAGTTATCAAAAAGAATTCTTTTCCAGTTTTATGTTTTTTCAGAACTTCAGTTCTCAATGTTCAATCCCCCCTTCTAATGGAAGTTCCCCCCTTTTATAAGCCTAACATCAGCCCTTTAACAGCCTGTTAGACCAATCAGAAACCCTCCCATGTGATCTGTTTTCTTTCAACTCAATTACTTAAAATAAAACCCCTCCCATGACATTCCCTGACAGTCCTCTTTCCCATTTTATTAACTAAAAGCAGACATTAGCAGCAGGAATATAATCTGACAGCATATGCTGTCAAACTATTTTAATCCAAAAGGGCCTTTATGCACATGTTGTGCACAAATGCACATGCCCTCCAATTTAGATTGCAGCTAACAATCTAACCTTTTTATTTTCAGATTCAAATACAGCAACTATAAGTAGCCATACTTGATTCTTACTTTGATTCAAACAAAGTTGCAGCAGGCAACAGATTCAATTGTTAACATTCGAACTACTGAAATTAATTGACGACATTTGTCGACTCGACTATACTAATCATAACATGTACAATCGTAGCCAAAGATCAGAAAACCAAATAGTATCAACAAGGGGTTCAGATTGCAATGTCAATACAGAAATGGCCTTGGGAACTAATTGAAATGACCAATTACAAATTCAAACCGAATATGCAGTTTACAAAACACACACATCATCAGTGAATAAAAAAAAGAACTTGACCATGTACAGAGGCCCGGGCAAGGTGGGCAGGACACAATCAACAAAACTTAAAGCAAATCATGCGAACAAACTTTTAACACACATGATTTGAATAATAAAAAAACAAACTTACCTTAAAAAAAATCAGGAAGCCTTAGCTTGGATTTGAACAGACCCTTCTTGGGGTTGAACGGACTTTAATCGAAGTGTTTCTCAAATGAGAAACACTTCGATTAAGGTCCATTAGACCCTAATCACTTGGCTCAAACAGACACGGACCAGGCTTGGGGTTTCTAGGGTTCATAGATGGTAGATTTGGGATTTGGGTCTCCATGGTTAGATTCGGACCAAACCAAGCATGGTTTGGTCACTAGGGAGGTCTGGGGACTGTCTGGTACGAGTCTAGGGCAGATCGGTGTAGATCGAGTTTTGACTCGAATCTTCAAATAAAGATTCGAGAAGGTGGGATGGGATTCGAGCTGAGTGGTTGGTGGATTCATGTTCAGGGTGTCAAGGTGGTCCTAGGGTGTTAAGGTGAAGGCCATCGGCGATCATGCCGCCGGGATTAATGGTGAAGGAAAAAGGGGGCGGCTAGGGTTTCGTGGGGAAGGGGATGAGGACGAAGGTGGGGGTCTTGGATAGGGGGCAGGGTATGGTAGGAAAGCTTATATATGGAATGGGTGGATTGATCTCAGCCGTTGGATGAGGCGAGATGGAAGGCCAAGATCTTTCAACTGATGGGGAAACGGTGTCGTTTCAAATGCCAGGGTTTGGATTGGTTTGGGTAAGACGGGTCGGATCTGTTCGTGGGTACGGGGTGTGTGATCTTGGTCGTTGATCATTCTGAGATCAACGGCCCAGATCAGACCATAGCAAAACGACGCCGTTTGGAAGTTCTTGAAGTCAGCTGGTCTGGACCCAGGCAAATACACATTCTGGGCTTGATTTTGGGCCTCAGATTAAAATGAAAACAGGCCCAAACTGATTTCAACCCAATTCTGCACTCTTTTTTTTTATTATATTTTTTTATTTTAAAACAAAACCTAAGTAAACCAAATTAAAATTCATTAATTAAACACTTAATACAATTATTTACACACATATATTAAAATATTTAAAGTAGGTAAAATCAAACAAAGCAAACAATCACGGACCAAGATGCATATTTAGGATTTTCTATTTAATAACCGGATTACGGTTCAAACTACGCATGATACACATTTTTTGTATTTTGTTTTAATAAAAAATAAAAATGGGCCAAAATCATAAATAATTAACAAAGTGCCACGTAAAAATCTAGAAATTGTACAGCAAGACCGATTGCTATTATTTTCGTTTCTTTTTGGGAGTGATTTTCGCGACAACAAAAATCACGTGCTCACAGAACCACTGGTTCAGGGTTCAAGAATTCGAGCTTAGAATAATTGTTATATTTGGCTTTATTATCTGATATTTATTACATGTTTTGACATAACGTGCTAAATGTTGTCTTTTACCGCTTTGATATTATCTGAACTGTATATAAACTGTGCCGAAACCCTTCTCTCTTCACCTCCGGGGAGAAGCTCGCTGGTCGAGGCTCCCTATTCTGTTAGTGTCAATACCTGAAATAAGAAAGAGGACGGATAAGTTACGAAGCCGGACGGCCTTTTGGTTCCCGGTAAGTTGCCCCTCCTCGACTTCGAGTTGTCCGCTCGGGTACACAGTCTAGAACATCTACCCAGGTTATAAACCTAGTATAACGAAACCTCATGCCAGATCCCTATGTAGGAACGCTTATTTGCATCATGTTGCATTTGACATAGGGGACTCAACACAGGGGTTGGGTCCGTCTAGGACAGGCAACCTGGAATGAAAAGACCATCCTGCTGCATCCCGTTTGTCGCGCATCTATTTGCTTCAGATCTGCATGTTGACCGGTTTCCGAAAATATTTCAAAAAAAAAAAAGAAAATAGCAGGGTAGGAAGATAATCACTTATTCTTTTTTTTAAAAAAAAAAAAAAAAAACCAATGTCCGAGTAATGTCAAAACCTCGCCGGAATTTTCTTTAAAAAAAATATAATACGTAAAAAAAACGAAAACAAAGCTTGTCTTTTTGACTATTCCTTTTAATCACTTTCAAAATCCAAAATATATATAAATAAAAAAAAATCAAAAAAAAAAAATTTTGTTTCGTTTGTAGTACCTCTTAAAAGATTTTCAAAATTTCAAATTTTTTTTTAAATGTATAAATATTTCCTTGGTCACTTTTCAAAATAAAACTAATAATAAAAAAAATCATTCTTCTTTTCTTTAGAGGATTTTATTTTTTGTCTCCCCTATTTTGATCCGACCGAACTACGCCGGTTTGATTCTCGCACGGGGTGAGATACGTAGGCAACCCTCATCGGGTCCAACCTCCCGTTTTTTGCAAAAAAAAAAAATCTCTTAAAAAAAAGATCTAGATAATTTTAATTTTTGAGTCTAATGAAGGTTTTTTTTATCACCCTAAATAAATGTGCAGGATGAGCACGATACAAAACGAACCTTTTTCAATAATGACCAAGATCCCTTTTGAGTTGCGATTATGGTGGAACGACTTAGGCAAGGAGGGGCAAGGAAAAGTGAGGAAATATCTGAAAAATCTCCCGGATTTACTAGACATTCAGCCTCGGGGCGATATTATCAGGTCATTGGTCACTTACTGGGATTCGGCACACAATGTATTTCATTTTTCAGACTTCGAACTCACCCCAACGTTGGAAGAAATAGCGGGATACATTGGGGGTGATGAAGCTCCGTTAAGGTTCAAATACTTGATTGCACCTAGGGCCGTCACGGTACACCGGTTTCTGGATTTTCTGAAAATACCCCGAACATTTCACCATCCAGATCTTGCCAAAGGTTTCTGCAGTCTCCACCTCATGTATGCTAGATACGATCACGGGGGCGGGTTCAATAAGCCGGATTTCAAACTGTGTAGTAAAGGCAACCGACAGAAGTGGGACGAACACAGGCTGTTAGCTTTTATGACGGCCTTCTTGGGTCTTATAGTGTTCCCAAGGAAGGACGGCAACATCGATCTAAAAATAACTGGGGTCGTCAGTACTTTGCTCACCCAAGATAAAAGTACTCTAGCGCCTATGATTATGGCTGACATTTTCCGGGCTCTCACTGCTTGTCGAGCCAGGGGCGACTTTTTCGAAGGATGCAACCTACTATTGCAAATATGGATGACCGATCATTTATGCCACCGCTCCCCGCTCTTGGGTTACGGTTCGCCCGAAAAAACTTGTATTGGAGAATTCTACACTAGAATCAAAGGTTTCAATCTGCCTGAGGGCGTCACATCATGGACCTCATTTTTCCGTACTCTCACTACTAGCCAAATCCAGTGGACGCTCGGATGGTCGCCTATTGAGGAAATCATATACATGCCAGAAACCAGGCCCCACTTTCTGTTGATGGGACTTAAAAGTATCCAACCCTACGCACCATAACGGGTTTTGAGGCAACTTGGGAAATATCAAGTGGTGCCGAAAGATGAAGATCTGAGTACCCAAGTGATTGAAATCAGTCCAGACGGTCGTTTCCCCGAAGAAGAAGTTCGCCAAATCTGGAGTGAGTGCCAACATCTGACAGCAAGCACGTGTGTGATGGATATAGCAAAAGGGGAAGTTGCCCCAGGGTATCACGCTTAGTTCAGAGGCGACCTGTCTTGCGAAAGACCAGCTAAGAGATCGCATCTCAAAGATTTTGTAGAATCGTCCCAAGGGCAATGGAATTGGTTAGCAAAAGAAAAGGGGTATCGGGCAGAGATCGGTGATTTGAAGCTACAAATTGACAGTCTGAAATTCAATAACAACATACAAATCGCGGCGGATCGAAGCGAAAAGAATAAATTGGTCCAAGAGAATGAAGAACTTAAGGCCCAAATCCAAAAATTGAGATTGTCTCTTGATGAACAGCCCAGGAGTCGATCAGACCAGCAGTTGATTAAGGGTTTAAAAAGAGAAGTCGCGGAATGGCGAGATGGTTTAGAAGAATCGGGAAAGATTATGGCAAAGCTCAAGGCACAGTGGGGAATAAGAGTAGAGAAGCATCGCCGATACTTGAACAAATCGAAACGCGACCACGAGAAAACTGTTGCCAAAATGAAGAGAGAGATGGCTATACTTGAGATCAAAGGAGCTAATCAGGCCAAGAATTTCCAAATTGAGAGCAGATACTGGTACGACTCATTAGCCCAAATGAAGTTAGAAGTACGGCGACTGAAGAATCAGCATATATAGGATTCCCAGGTATTCAAGATATGTAGCGATCAGATAAAACACCTACTCATAGAGAAGAAGCAAACCAGAGATAGGATCAAGGCCATCGCCCATGCCATCACCAGACGATGCCTACAATGTGAGGACATGACCAGTGTTACCGTCCTCTCGGCAGTGATGGGTTATGTCAAACAGACCATGCATGAGCTGGAGCAGCTCGAGAGGGATCTCACACCTAGGACCGCGGCGAGGCCGAATGATGCCCCGCGGGCACCAATTTTCAAAACCATAATGTACTCATAAGTCGAGTCTGTATCTTAGCATCTTCTGCCTGTTTTTCCCATCAGTTTGTTTTAGTCTATGTTGAGTCTAGGTTTATTTTCAAAGTTTGCTCTTTCTTTTGCAAAATATAGTTTGTAATAGACCGTTTCAACAATAAAAGGTGTGTTTCTTTTACGCTCATTTGTGTTTTTGAACTACGTAATGATCTGATTCACGTGGCGTCGTGATACGTAGGCAATCCTCATCGGATCTGGTCGCATTTTTACCGCAAAATAAAAACATAAAAGAAAAACAAAAAGAGAAGAAAAATTATAAGAAAAGGGAAGCCTAAAAAAGAATGTCGGAATGACGCATGCTTTCATCGCAAACATGTAGAATTCACTTAACTATATAGGTGCATCATGCTCAACGTGAGGTTTCCTATCTGTTATTTGTTTCGAATTAACCGCTCGTTTGTCGCTGAGCCTCCCAGGTTTTTGGAAAAGATGGTTGGTTTGGTGAAAGTCTGGCCTCGCACTCATACTTCACGAGGTCGAAAGGGAGTGTTCAACTACCTGTGGTTAAGTCAGGAGGCAGTGCTCACGCTTATTTCACAAGGTCAAAAGGAAGCACAGAAATGTCTGCAGAAATTCCTTTACCAACAGTGCCTGTTCCCGAGGAAAGTTCGATCTCGGCTGTCCTCGCGCCCGAGTCCGCAACTGCGGAGGAAAATAAGATCCTACGGCTCCGCATGTTGGAAATGCTGGACGACTGGAATAATGGGAAAGAGCCACCAAGTGTCGTCCCTGGATTCCCTGAATTATTCTCCAGGACAAGCGGGACTTCTAATATTCCCATAAGTTATCCTGCTACCCCGTTCGGGTACCCGGCTACTTCAGCCTTCTCTGCTGGATCGCCCTCTGAGTCTCACCCCCGGATGTCAGCAACTGATGCAAACACGAACATCTTTACTGCACCACCCTGCCCGATTACGGCTCAGCCTACTATGTACAAGCCAGGTTTTGACTCATCCTCCTTTACATTCCAGGCACCCTCCTTCTCAATGGAACCGACTCTATTCGTTACCAGCACTCATCCTTCACAGCCTCAGTACGAGCTCTCCCCTGGGCAGGATCAGAACCCCAAAATTGCAGAACAAAATGAGATGGCCAAAAGAATTAGAAGCCTTGAACAGAGTTTGAAGAATATGCAAGGTTTGAGCGGACAGAAGAGCGTCTCTTACGCCGACCTATGCATATTCCCTCACGTACACCTACCAGTGGGTTTCAAGACCCCAAAGTTTGAGAAGTACGACGGGCACGGTGACCCCATTGCTCACCTAAAGAAATACTGCAACCAATTAAGGGGAGCCGACGGAAAAGAGGAATTGCTAATGGCATATTTCGGGGAAAGTCTGATAGGAATAGCCTCGGAATGGTACATGGACCAGGACATGTCCCGATGGCATGTCTGGGATGATCTCGCTAGGGATTTTGTGAGACAATTCCAGTATAACATCGACATCGCACCAGACCGAAATTCTCTGTCGAACTTGAAAAAGAAACCTTCAGAAAGCTTCAGAGAGTATGCTATTAAGTGGCGCGAGCAGGCGTCGAGGGTGAAGCCTCCCATGGATGAAGTGGAAATGGTCACTACCTTTCTCCAGGCTCAAGAGTCTGACTATTTCCAAAACATGATGTCAGCCATGGGAAAGCCGTTTGCAGAAGCAATTAAGATTGGAGAGATGGTGGAGAATGGTCTGAAAACAGGTAGGATTCTGAGTCAAGCAGCCATAAGGGCGACCTCCCAAGCCGTCCAAAGTGGGTCCGGGGGAATGGCAAGAGGGAAGAAAAAGGAAGAAACGACCATGGCAGCCTCAGAAGCAAGGGAATATCGTAATCCCAGGCCCCGTTTTCCGGAAAGAACCCCACAACACTACTATCCCCACTCAAATCTGGCATATGCTCATCAACCCTATATGGTCATGAATGCCCAACCTTATGCCCATCCTCCGCAACAAGCCCACCGAGGCCAAGCTCCACCTCCCAGAAATCAGCCTCCTTACTGCAACCACTATAACCCGCAACCTCCGCAGAATAACCCGCAACCACTTACCGCAGCCTCCTTTCACGCCCATCGGTGAACCATACTCTACTTTGTTCCCGAAACTAGTCCAGTTGGGCTTCCTGCAACCAGTCCCTCAAACAAGGCAAAACTCGACGTCACCTTCTTACAAAGCTAGAGTCAGATGCACCTATCATTCAGGGGCCGAGGGGGACGATACAAATGACTGCTGGTCGTTGAAAAGAGTGGTCGAGAATTTAATAGAGCAAGGGAAAATAGTGCTAAGGGACGAGGAGGTCCCAAATGTGACTAACAATCCACTACCTGCACATAATAACGGGCCGCTGATCGGAATGATTTGCGAAGACAAAGAATTCGACCCTGCTTTGAAGGCTATAATCGCCATTGTCAACACGGGGAAAAAGCCTGAGACAACCCAAGAACCAGAAAAGGGGGAGGAGGCCAATGCTGTAAAGAGCGAGCCCGAAAAGAAGGTGGAAAAGAAAGCGGTACCGGTAAAGGATGGAGTTCTTTACATCCCACGAGGCCGAGCAGAGAAGCCGCAGAACTTCGAGGTCAAAAAGGCAAAACCTATGTACGTACCAAAAGGGGCCTATGTGGTCCGGGGGACGATTCAACCACCTCGGCCGAATGAGCCAGTGGTTATCGGACGCGTGCCACAAAAGCCAACGACAAACTTGTCCACAGTACCGTGGAACTATCAGAGGACGTTGGTAACGTACAAAGGTAAAGAAATCACGGGGGAACTCCCGGAAAATACTTTCATTGGATGGCATTCAAACACCCAAGAGCTGAACAACGCCACACAGAGACGCTTCCCACCAAAGAAGCCTGTAAGCGTTGAAGAAGCGGAAGTGTTCTTCCAACAAATGAAAATGTCGGATTACGAAGTGATAGATCAACTGCGCAAGTACCCCGAGCAAGTGTCCATACTATCATTGTTGATGAGGTCGGCCGAGCATCAAAAGATCTTACTGAAGACCCTGAATGAAGCATACGTGCCAGTTGAAACCTCGGTTGAACAACTGGAGCGGATGACAGAAAGATTCTTCGCCGTCAACCAAATCTCTTTCAGCAAGAACGATTTACCCCCAAAAGGAGCGGCACACAACAAGGCCTTGCATCTAACAGTTAAATGCGAGGACTACTATGTCAAGCGGGTAATGTTGGATGGAGGCTCAGGTGTTGACATTTGCCCGCTCTCCACACTACAAAGGATGGAAATTGGGACCGAAAGAATCCAACCCAATAATGTCTGCGTAAGGGCTTTCGACGGCATCAAGAGAGATACCATGGGGGAAATAAACCTGTTGTTGGTCATAGGACCAGTCGAGTTTGAAGTAACCTTCCAGGTGCTCGACATGGATACATCCTACAATTTTCTCCTCGGCAAGCCTTGGATCAATGCGACAGGAGTTGTGCCTTCCACTCTTCACCAAATGGTGAAGTTTGAGTACGAAGACCGAGAGATCGTGGTCCGTGGAGAAGACGAGCATGCTATTTATCGGGACCCATCCGTCCCATATCTTGAACCAAGAGAAGGGAGCGAACACACGGTCTATCAAGCTTTTGAGATTGTACTAACAGAGCAGCATGAAGAGGGAATACCTTGCCCCCAGCCTTTTTTGTCTAACGCCTCATTTATGGTGGCCAAAGAGATGATCAGGCACGGATTTAGGCCAGGGAAAGGGCTTGGACGAACCCTGCAGGGAATAACAGAACCCATCACCTTATCGACCACCAAGAAACCTTTTGGACTAGGTTTCAAAGCCACTCCAGGAGATGAAGAGTGGGCAAAGAAAAGGAAAAATGAGGGTTGGAAGTTACCTCGACCATTGCCGGATTTATATGAAACTTTCATCAGGCCAAGGTACACCGAAGAAGAAGACGATGAGGTCTTCACGGCTGAGGAAATCGAGGAGATATGTGGGGCAATGAGAGAAATGCTCTACGAGACTCACATGGTTCAACCAGGTGAAGGCACAAGCACTGCTGAGATGCTGTACGTGGGGCCGAACGCCAAACTTCGAAACTGGGAGGCCACGCCATTCCCGACTAGACGGAAGTCCGGGTAGACCTGTCCTGCCACCTTTCCTGTGTCACAAGTTATCTCCAGGACATGCCTTGAACGTTTTCTTCCCTTCAATTGTTGTTTTGAATTCCTAAGTTGTAAACATTGTTTGTCTTCCAACTTCCCAAAGAAAAAAAAAATCATCATTGCTTTCTCATTTTTGCTTTTGTTCTGATTTTTATTATTTTTCCTTTATCTCTTTCAGTTATAATAATGCGGCTTTAAATATGACATGCTTGCGGACTTCACGCCCAGATCACAACGAGCTATTTAATTGTGAAATAATGAACCCAGAACCAGAATATGATGAAGAAGAGGCTTTTAGGGAAATAAACCGAGAGTTGGAACATTTTGAGAATAAACCTAAGCCAAATCTGAATGACACCGAACCGGTTAATTTAGGAACTCCTGAAGAAATCCGGGAGACCAAAATAAGCATTCACACGGACAAGAAAACGCGAGATGCGATAATTCAACTTCTTTTTGAATTTAAAGACGTGTTTGCTTGGTCATATGATGACATGCCGGGACTAGGTGTTGATCTAGTGGTTCATAAATTGCCGATTCATCCTGATTGTCCTCCAGTTCAACAAAAGCAACGAAAGTTCAAAACTGAGGTCAGTGACAAGATTAAAGAGGAGATCACCAAACAACTGAAAACGGGAGTGATTCGGGTAGTCCAGTATACAACATGGTTGGCAAATGTGGTTCCAGTACCGAAAAAGGACGGGAAGACTCGGGTATGTGTAGATTACCGAGATTTGAATAGAGCAAGTCCCAAAGATAATTTCCCACTGCCCAACATCCACATCCTCGTTGATAATTGCGCCAAACACGAGATACAGTCTTTCGTAGATTGTTACGCTGGGTATCATCAGGTATTGATGGATGAAGAGGACGCCGAGAAAACTGCCTTCACCACGCCTTGGGGCACCTACTGTTATCGGGTCATGCCATTTGGTTTGAAGAATGCTGGGGCTACTTACATGAGGGCCATGACTGCCATTTTTCATGACATGATGCATCAGGAAATAGAGGTGTACGTGGACGACGTGATAGTCAAGTCCAGGACGCAGGATAATCACATCCAAGACTTGAGGAAATTCTTCGAGAGATTAAGGAAGTATGACTTGAAGCTGAACCCAGCCAAATGTGCTTTCGGAGTTCCGTCGGGCAAACTTTTGGGCTTCATCGTAAGCAGGAGAGGTATCGAACTAGATCCAACTAAGATAAAATCTATCAGAGATCTACCTCCCCCGAGAACGAAGAAAGACGTGATGAGTTTGTTGGGCAGGTTGAACTACATCAGTCGGTTTATTGCCCAGCTGACAAGCACGTGTGAGCCCATATTCAAGCTGTTAAGGAAAGATGCGGCGATCAAATGGACAACTGAGTGTCAAGAAGCCTTTGATAAAGTCAAAGAATACCTTTCGAATCCCCCAGTTTTGGTCCCTCCAGAGCCAGGGAGACCACTGTTCTTGTATCTGACAGTCTTGGAGAACTCTTTCGGTTGCGTCCTCGGGCAACACGACATAACCGGAAAGAAGGAGCAAGCAATCTACTACTTGAGCAAGAAATTCACCGGCTACGAGGCCAAGTACACTCTGCTGGAAAGGACATGTTGCGCTCTGACGTGGGTTGCTCAAAAGCTGAGACATTATCTCCAAGCCCACACTACTTTCCTCATAAGCAGGCTGGATCCTTTGAAGTATATATTTCAGAAACCGATGCCTACTGGGAGACTGGCCAAGTGGCAAATCTTGCTTACTGAATTCGACATAGTCTATGTCACTCGCACGGCAATGAAAGCCCAGGCGCTAGCAGATCATTTGGCCGAAAATCCGGTCGATGAGGAATACCAGCCATTGAGTACCTACTTTCCAGATGAAGAAGTAAACACCGTAGAAGTGGTCTCGGAGGACGCTCATGTCTTGGAAGATGTTCTTTGATGGAGTCGTGAATGCCAAAGGTGTAGGGATCGGGGCAATTTTGATTTCGCCTTCTGGTCAGCATTATCCCGCCACAGCTAGACTGCGTTTCTTTTGCACAAACAATACAGCTGAGTATGAAGCCTGCATCATGGGCATGCATATGGCAATCGATCAGGATGTCGAAGACTTACTGATTATGGGAGATTCTGACCTGATTATCCGGCAAGTCCAAGGGGAATGGGAAACTCGGGATGTCAAGCTTATCCCTTACCGACATCATGTGGAGGACCTCGGCAAGCGCTTTACATCAATAGAGTTCAGGTATATCCCGAGGTGTCACAATGAACTGGCGGACGCACTTGCTACTCTGGCTTCAATGCTACCCTACCCGGGCAATGCCCACGTCGATCCTTTGGAAATCCAAATCAAGGAAAGACACGGTTACTGCAATGTAATCGAGGTAAGAGCAGATACACAACCTTGGTACCACGACATCAGAAGGTTCCTGAAGACACAAGAATACCCCGAGCATCCTACTAAAGATCAAAAGAGAACCATTAGGAGGCATGCAAGTGGTTTCTTTCTGAGCGGTGAATTGTTGTACAAGAGGACCCCAGACCTCAACCTACTAATATGTGTCGACGCCGAGGAGGCGAGAAAGATTATGCACGAAGTACACGCAGGTGTGTACGGACCTCACATGAACGGGTATGTCTTAGCGAAGAAAATCCTTCGAGCAGGTTATTACTGGATGACCATGGAAAAGGACTGTTTTAGCTTCGTTCGGAAGTGTCATCAGTGTCAGGTGCACGGTGATTTGATTCATGAACCTCCCACAGAACTGCATCCCATGTCTGCGCCTTGGCCATTTGTCGCCTGGGGCATGGACGTCATTGGACCAATCGAGCCAAAGGCTTCAAATGGACACAGATTTATACTGGTTGCCATAGACTACTTCACAAAATGGGTAGAGGCTGTCACTCTCAAGTCGGTCACTAAAAAAGCTGTAGTGGATTTTGTACACTCAAATCTTATTTGTCGTTTCGGTATTCCTGCGACTATCATTACAGATAACACAGCAAACTTAAACAGTCACTTGATGGGAGATGTATGCGAGCAATTCAAAATAACGCATAGGAATTCTACTCCTTATCGGCCGAAGGCCAATGGTGCTATAGAAGCGGCGAACAAAAACATCAAGAAGATTTTGAGGAAAACGATCCAAAGTTCCCGACAGTGGCAAGAGCAGTTACCATTTGCATTGTTGGGATATCGTACTACGGTACGCACGTCAGTAGGAGCAACTCCTTATCTTTTGGTTTATGGGACCGAGGCTGTGATACCAGCAGAAGTAGAAATCCCTTCGCTTCGAACCATTGTTGAAGCAGAAATCGAAGACAGCGAGTGGGTCAAGACTCGATTAGAGCAATTGACTTTGATCGATGAAAAGCGAATGGCTGCGGTTTGTCACGGACAATTGTACCAACGAAGAATGGCCCGTGCTTACAACAAGAAAGTCCGACCCAGGAATTTCGAAGTAGGTCAGCTGGTACTGAGGCGTATTCTGCCACATCACCAGGAAGCGAAAGGGAAATTTGCTCCAAATTGGAAAGGCCCATACATCATAAGGAAGATATTGCCGAGAGGAGCATTGTATCTAGGTGATATCGAAGGAAATGACCCCGAAACAGCAGTAAATGCGGATGCAGTCAAGAGATACTACGTCTGAATTATACTCCAGTGGTCCTGACACATTTAAAATGACGAAGGTTTTATTCCCCACTACTCCCAAACACTACCAACTCTCTCTACAAGCCATTTGAGCCGGTCACATCCCTTCGGCGACCAACTAAAAAAAAAAAAAATTTGATGAGAGCCTGAACTACGTTTGACTTGATTCCGAAAGGATACGTAGGCAGCCTCTCTCTGAGGTTCAGTCACACCAACAATACAATCCCATTCACCCTGAAATTGAAACCGGGGCACGTCAAACGGTTTAGATCATCTACTTTTCTTTGCCAAACACAAGCCTTCCAGATCAATTACCAAAGGTAACGGGGAACCAAAAAACGTCACAAATGGAGACCGATACATTGTAAATTGAGAGAAATAAAATGAGAGAGTCTCATCGGTGAAAACCTTCGGGCACCGCGAGGCGACGGGAGTAGAGAGACCGAAATGAGAGAGCTTGTTTAGTAAAAACTCGCAAAGAGTGCTATCAAGCGATGACAGGAAGAGAAATGAGAGAGGTCAGCCAGCGAAAACCCGCAAAGGGCGCTTTTGGCCGAAAGAATGACTCCACCTAAGGAGGTCTCGGCAAAGTTCCACCGGTTTGGAATCACAGATCCGTTTTGGTTCAGGGAAACGCAAGCTCAAGGAAGGTCAAGCGTCCAGTCCAAAGAGCATGTCATGTCATTTAAAGCCAGCATTATCTTCCTCAGATAAGTCTTTCTCGTCCCGAAAGGGACACTCCTTTCCTGAAATTTGCTTTCTCCTTTCTTTGTTTTTCTTCGAATCCCTTTTATGTTTAACCCCCAAGTTCCAGATATACCGGAAAGGGCAGGTGTCAGGTTTGGTTTCACGGAATTCCGTTTCATGAAGGAAGGCACTTCGTTTCGTTGGTACGTTTGTCCAAACCTGATGAATCATGATGTTTGACTGCGTTCGAAGTTAAGAGGAAAGAGAGAAATTTCCTCAGCAAGTCCGCCTCGTACAAATCCCCACAGGGCTTCCCTTTGTACAAATCCGCACAAAGAATCCACTGCGTAAATATTTCCCAAAGAGTCTGCCCCAACAAAATCCACACAGATTTTCTCTCTTGTACGGATCCCTATAAGGTCTTCCTTTTGCTAATACTAAAAAAAAATAAAAAAATGGGACACAAATCCCCATCACATCCCCAGCGAGTCCCTTTGTAAAAATTCCCCAACAAGCTTACCCCAACAAATCCTAGAAAGCCCGCTTTGAAACAAATCCCCAGCATGCCCCGTTGTACAAAAATCCACACAAAGAATCCACTTTGTAAATATTCCCCCACCGAGCTTCCCTTTGTACAATTCCCCACAGAATACTTCCGATAAAATCCCCGTTGAGAATCTCCAAGCAAAACGGGACCCAAAAAGAAAAAAAGAAGAGAGCCTTACGAGGCAAATCATAGCAGAATCTGGAAATACAAGCCTGAGCAATCAAAAGAGTTTCTCCATTTGAATCCAATCAATGGCAGGACTTCGCACCAGAAATAAGGACGCAACAAAGCAACGGGAACGATCAAGGTCACCGAACCAACCGCCACTTCCGAATTAACAATTGTTCTTTGTCTGAAAAGTTGAAACGTGTATAATCCAAGACAACCGTGCAAGAAGCAGGTGTCACCCAAAGAAGAAGGTACATGGGTACCAGAAACAGTTTAGCAATAAGGAATCCACTCGAAAGGTTAGTTTCCACGAGACTCCCTTTTGTCTTCTACTAAAACAAGAAAATCCAAAAAAAAAAAGAGATCAGCTAGCATTCTCGAACTTTGCCCCAAACCAGTCAGCATTAAGGTTTTAAACCCTAAACTGAACTTTTCCATTCAGTCAGCATTAGGGTTTTAAACCCTAAACTGAACTTTTCCATTCAGTCAGCATTAGGGTTTTAAACCCTAAACTGAACTTTTCCAAGCAGTCAACATTAGGGTTTTAAACCCTAAACTGAACTTTTTCATTTAGTCAGCATTAGGGTTTTAAACCCTAAACTGAACTTTTTCCATTCAGTCAGCATTAGGGTTTTAAAACCCTAAACTGAATTTTTTCCATTTAGTCAGCATTAGAGTTTAAACCCTAAACTGAACTTTTCCATTTAATCAGCATTAGAGTTTAAACCCTAAACTGAACTTTTCCATGCAGTCAGCATTAGGGTTTTAAACCCTAAACTGAATTTTTCCTTTAGTCAGCATTAGGGTTTTAAACCCTAAACTGAACTTTTCCAGCCAGTCAGCATTAGGGTTTTAAACCCTAAACTGAACTTTTTCCTTTAGTCAGCATTAGGGTTTTAAACCCTAAACTGAACTTTTCCATTCAGTCAGTATTAAGGTTTTAAACCCTAAACTGAACTTTTCCATTCAGTCAGCATTAGGGTTTTAAACCCTAAGCTGAACTTTTCCATGCAGTCAGCATTAGGGTTTTAAACCCTAAACTGAATTTTTCCTTCAGTCAGCATTAGGGTTTTAAACCCTAAACTGAACTTTTCCAGCCAGTCAGCGTTAGGGTTTTAAACCCTAAACTGAACTTTTTCCTTTAGCCAGCATTAGGGTTTTAAACCCTAAACTGAACTTTTTCCATTCAGTCAGTATTAGAGTTTTAAACCCTAATCTGAACTTTTCCTTTCAGTCAGCATTAGGGTTTTAAACCCTAAACTGGACTTTTTCCTTTAGTCAGCATTAGGGTTTTAAACCCTAAACTGGACTTTTTCCTTTAATCAGCATTAGGGTTTTAAACCCTAAACTGAACTTTCCCATTCAGTCAGCATTAGGGTTTTAAACCCTAAACTGAACTTTTCCATGCAGTCAGCATTAGGGTTTTAAACCCTAAACTGAATTTTTCCTTCAGTCAGCATTAAGGTTTTAAACCATAACCTGAACTTTTCCATGCAGTCAGCATTAGGGTTTTAAACCCTAAACTGAATTTTTCCTTTAGTCAGCATTAGGGTTTTAAACCCTAAACTGAACTTTTCCAGCCAGTCAGCATTAGGGTTTTAAACCCTAAACTGAACTTTTTCCTTTAGTCAGCATTAGGGTTTTAAACCCTAAACTGAACTTTTCCATTCAGTCAGCATTAAGGTTTTAAACCCTAAACTGAACTTTTCCATTCAGTCAACATTAGGGTTTTAAACCCTAAGCTGAACTTTTCCATGCAGTCAGCATTAGGGTTTTAAACCCTAAACTGAATTTTTCCTTTAGTCAGCATTAGGGTTTTAAACCCTAAACTGAACTTTTCCAGCCAGTTAGCGTTAGGGTTTTAAACCCAAAACTGAACTTTTTCCTTTAGCCAGCATTAGGGTTTTAAACCCTAAACTGAACTTTTTCCATTCACTCAGTATTAGGGTTTTAAACCCTAAACTGAACTTTTCCTTTCAGTCAGCATTAGGGTTTTAAACCCTAAACTGGACTTTTTTCTTTAGTCAGCATTAGGGTTTTAAACCCTAAACTGGACTTTTTCCTTTAATCAGCATTAGGGTTTTAAACCCTAAACTGAACTTTTCCATTCAGTCAACATTAGGGTTTTAAACCCTAAACTGAACTTTTCCATTCAGTCAGCATTAAGGTTTTAAACCTTAAACTGAACTTTTCCATTCAGTCAGCATTAGGGTTTTGAACCCTAAACTGAACTTTTCCATTTAGTCAGCATTAGGGTTTTAAACCCTAAACTGAACTTTTCCATGCAGTCAACATTAGGGTTTTAAACCCTAAACTGAACTTTTTCCTTTAGTCAGCATTAGGGTTTTAAACCCTAAACTGAACTTTTTCATTTAATCAGCATTAGAGTTTAAACCCTAAACTGAACTTTTCCATTCAGTCAGCATTAGGGTTTTAAACCCTAAACTGAACTTTTCCCCAGTTGGTCAGCATTAGAGTTTCAACTCTAAACTGAACTTCTCCCCAGCTAGTCGGTATTAGGGCTTCAACCCTGAACTGAGCATTCATATCCTCTTTCATCAATTTTATGAACTTCCCGGCAAATAATTCACGAAATTTTCCTAGTGAAACTGGTGCAGAAAATTTCGTTCGTTTGTTCTTCCCCGAAGGTCTAACCTCGAGCCACACGGATAGAAACGACCCACGAGATGAGTCTCAACTCGGAATAAAAGGAGAAAAGACAGAAGAAGATGTCCCGAGATACCGGAGAGAATGGAAGGCGGATTGCTCCAAGATTTGATTAAGGTCCCGAACTCTGCCAGTCGTGTCTCACTCAGTATCTCAGATATTGAACAAGCACCTACAACTCGCAAGTATCAAGATTCGGATCGAAGTCTCCAAGCAAAATCAGCTAAGACCCAAGATCAAGTCGCAAAAGAATCATAGATATGAATCTTGTAACTAGCAGTTGACACGCATATAAGTATTTAGTTCAGTTCCAACTTTTCTTTTGTTGTAATAAGGCGGTCAGTAAAGCAACGGTGACAACAGCAACAGCAGTAACAGCAAACATTGCAATCCCATGGTAGTCCCAGCTGCCAAAACTACCCGAACTACATTGACCTGATTCCTGTTTTGCCCAAGATATGTAGGAAATCTCTGAAGCAAGATTCGGTCATATCTTTCAAAACATGCTTCACACGGAGTAGTCCATAGGCAAAAATCGCTCATATCCGCTCACTTTATCTTTGCACGAAAACTCTTCGTGTTTTCGAACAAAGAGGGGAAGTTGTGAGCACGTGATTTTTGTTGTCGCGACAATCATTCCCAAAAAGAAACGAAAATAATAGCAATCGGTCTTGCTGTACAATTTCTAGATTTTTACGTGGCACTTTGTTAATTATTTATGATTTTGGCCCATTTTTATTTTTTATTAAAACAAAATACAAAAAATGTGTGTCATGCGTAGTTTGAACCATAATCCGGTTATTAAATGGAAAATCCTAAATATGCATCTTGGTCCGTGATTGTTTGCTTTGTTTGATTTTACCTACTTTAAATATTTTAATATATGTGTGTAAATAATTGTATTAAGTGTTTAATTAATGAATTTTAATTTGGTTTACTTAGGTTTTGTTTTAAAATAAACAAATATAATAAAAAAAAGAGTGTAGAATTGGGTTGAAATCAGTTTGGGCCTGTTTTCATTTTAATCTGAGGCCCAAAATCAAGCCCAGAATGTGTGTTTGCCTGGGTCCAGACCAGCTGACTTCAAGAACTTCCAAACGGCGTCGTTTTGCTATGGTCTGATCTGAGCCGTTGATCTCAGAATGATCAACGGCCAAGATTACACACCCCGTACCCACGAACAGATCCGACCCGTCTTACCCAAACCAACCCAAACCCTGGCATTTGAAACGACACCGTTTCCCCATCAGTTGAAAGATCTTGGCCTTCCATCTCGCCTCATCCAACGGCTGAGATCAATCCACTCATTCCATATATAAACTTTCCTACCATACCCTGCCCCCTATCCAAGACCCCCACCTTCGTCCTCATCCCCTTCCCCACGAAACCCTAGCCGCCCCCTTTTTCCTTCACCATTAATCCCGGCGGCATGAACACCGATGGCCTTCACCTTAACACCCTAGGACCACCTTGACACCCTGAACATGAATCCACCAACCGCTCAGCTCGAATCCCATCCCACCTTCTCGAATCTTCATTTGAAGATTCGAGTCAAAACTCAATCTACACCGATCTGCCCTAGACTCGTACCAGACAGTACCCAGACCTCCCTAGTGACCAAACCATGCTTGGTTTGGTCCGAATCTAACCATGGAGACCCAAATCCCAAATCTACCATCTATGAACCCTAGAAACCCCAAGCCTGGTCCGTGTCTGTTTGAAGCCAAGTGATTAGGGTCTAATGGACCTTAATCGAAGTGTTTCTCATTTGAGAAACACTTCGATTAAAGTCCGTTCAACCCCAAGAAGGGTCTGTTCAAATCCAAGCTAAGGCTTCCTGATTTTTTTTAAGGTAAGTTTGTTTTATTATTATTTAAATCATGTATGTTAAAAGTTTGTTCGCATGATTTGCTTTAAGTTTTGTTAATTGTGTCCTGCCCACCTTGCCCGGGCCTCTGTACATGGTCAAGTTCTTTTTTTTATTCACTGATGATGTGTGTGTTTTGTAAACTGCATATTCGGTTTGAATTTGTAATTGGTCATTTCAATTAGTTCCCAAGGTCATTTATGTATTGACATTGCAATCTGAACCCCTTGTTGATACTGTTTGGTTTTCTGATCTTTGGCTACGATTGTACATGTTATGATTAGTATAGTCGAGTCGACAAATGTCGTCAATTAATTTTAGTAGTTCGAATGTTAACAATTGAATCTGTTGCCTGCTGCAACTTTGTTTGAATCAAAGTAAGAATCAAGTATGGCTACTTATAGTTGTTGTATTTGAATCTGAAAATAAAAAGGTTAGATTGTTAGCTGCAATCTGAATTGGAGGGCATGTGCATTTGTGCACAACATGTGCATAAAGGCCCTTTTGGATTAAAATAGTTTGACAGCATATGTTGTCAGATTATATTCCTGCTGCCCATGTCTGCTTTTAGTTAATAAAATGGGAAAAGGGACTGTCAGGGAATGTCATGGGAGGGGTTTTATTTTAAGTAATTGAGTGGAAAGAAAACAGATCACATGGGAGGGTTTCTGATTGGTCTAACAGGCTGTTAAAGGGCTGATGTTAGGCTTATAAAAGGGGGGAACTTCCATTAGAAGGGGGGATTGAACATTGAGAACTGAAGTTCTGAAAAACAGAAAACTGGAAAAGAATTCTTTTTGATAACTCAAGTAGATTTCAAAACTGAAAATTGGCACTGGATTTTGAAAAGAAAAGAGATAGTGAGAGGAAAAACAGAGAGGCTTATACAGACACACCTACGAGAGAGAAAAACATACAGAAAATCAGAAATTGTTTCTTCCTACTGTTTGTTTGATTCTCAGTTTGTTCAACCTGTTCGATCAACTCTGTTTTCTTTCGAGTATCAGCTAAGTTTATTGGTTGATTCGCATTGTTTGTTTCTCCTGGATTTGGTCTGTCTTGGAGCTTTGTTTCTACTGCTGTTATTGTTGATGTTACTGCTGTTGTTTGGTATTGCTCCTATTTCTACTGACTTCCTTGCTTCTTCCATTACATTCAACTCCCAGGTACACATTTCGAATCCCCACATTGGTATAACTGATGGTAACAATGGAAAGCATGAATTGAAACACCATGGAGAAGTTATAATCATCTGTTTGTTTTACTCACAGCCCTTTAAATATTGTTAAGTTATGTGGGTTTTAGTCTGCAGTTCAATAGAGAATGTATCATTGATTGTAACAATGGAAAGCATGAATTGGAAAAAACATGGAGAAGTTGTAATTATCTGTTATTTTACTTACAGCCTTTTCATAAATATTGTCAAGTTTGTGTAAATTCTAGTTTATAGTTCAATAGGGAAGTACATTAGTAAGTTTGTATTTGATTGAAGCTTGTGCTGATCTAAACCACAATATACGATTCCTTTAATGGTATACAGGATATAACCATAATTCATGGAATCTGCAACCATTAATATAGTTGTTAATTCAAACTCGTTCTTCAGCCTGTTTTGAATATATAGGTTGGACGATTCCTTTAATCTCCCCAAAATGCAATACAGTTTTTAGACTCTCAAGTTGCAATTTCATTAGGCATGTTTAAGATGAGTTTGAGTACCTTAGGTAGCATCCTTTAATAAGGAATTCTATTGATCATGTTTAAATGAGTTAATTTAGATTTAGCTTAAAGAGTGTTCGGAGTAAGCATAGCATTTCATCAATCTCGTATGTAATTCTTTTTTTAAAATTAAAAGCATGTTCCATGAGATACAACATTCTTCACCTTGTAAGCGGATAATTAATGAGAGGTCAGGATTAGCGAAGCAGGCCATTTAATCAAACATACGTTTTCTTTCTTTTATTGTTAGAAACCTACGCTTTATTCCTTTTATTGTTAGAGACAAACATAATAGAAATGTAAGTCATTGTAGGGTACCCTTCTAAAATAATGAGACGAGCCTCGCCGAATAAAAAGGCAAATTGCGGGGCCCTCAATAATTGGTCATAATAAATACTTAGAATTTGGGATGGACTGTTTAGTGAATTCCACTGCCTTCCCCAAAGATAATAACGCGTTAGACTTTTTAGGCGCGACTTAATTAAATTACATTCTTAAATTCGGGTGCGCATTTATGTGACCCAAATTCAAATCTCAACGGAGTCGAAATGTGTTAACAACTACGGGTGCATTGATTGTGACGTGGTTCGAGATGCATTTTCACGACGTTGCAATTCTATAAAAATAAATGATAATAATAAAAGCGGTTTAAACTTAATAAAAGCACGTAAGTCATAACATATATTTAAATCAGATATTTAGCCATTATAACAATTTAAGCGACCGTGCTAGAACCACGGGATTCGAGGGTGCCTAACACCTTCCCTCGGGTCAACAGAATTCCTTACTTAGAATTTCTGGTTCGCAGACTTCATTTGGAAAAGTCGAAAATTTCCTCGATTTGGGATTCAAGATAAACCGGTGACTTGGGACACCAAAAGCCAAACCTTTCCCAAGTGGCGACTCTGAATTAAATAAATAATCCCATTTCGAATATTGTCACTTAAATTGGAAAAACTCCCCTCGCGCATTTTACCCTTCGGGGCGGGGCGCGCAAAAAGGAGGTGTGACAATTAGGAGTCCGATTATTAGACCCTGATGAGTATAGAAATCGTGATTCAGAACATTGTAGAATCTCTCTAAATATTAGAGGTACAAAAGCGATAGTACAATAGCCATATTCTATAACGGCTTTACGATAAAGCCAGGTAGGAGTGTACCAGCCACATAAGATGTCAATATGAAGCTCCCACTGGATCGTCTATGCACTAGAGGTGCAAGTATTATAGTAGAGCTTCAAGTTGTGGATGTGAATTCCATTTATGTGGAAGAGAAGTTATGAAAGAGACAAAATATATGATGTAAGATTTAAAGATAAGTAAGGTACATGTGAAGAAGGTACGAGATTCCCAAGTACAGAAGGTTACGAATAATCTAGATATCAGATAGAAGGCTGGAAGCGTTGTAATTCTGTATCAAGAAATGATAGTGGTGTCATCAGTGGCATATTTTCCAGCCCGTGGTTTCCAGATACAGAGAGGACTAGTTAAGAGAGAAAAGAAGAGTTAGAGACGATATGATGTCTCGCTTGAGGTTTCGGAATAACATAATAAAATCTATGGTGCTAGCAAGTTAAAGAAAGGTTGCGAGTAGTATAAATAGATATATGCAGGTCGCAAGCTAATGTATGATAGAGCGACAAGGTTTTAGCTAGACATGAGTAAGGACAAGAAAAGGTGAGTGAGAAGGTGACGAGAATAGGTAAATCCTCTAGATTAAACCCATCACAACAAGAGAGTTGATGGTTTCCATGAAGTTATAAAAAGATCAGTATTGCATGAGTGAACTCAGAGGAGTTTAAGACTAGGAGAATTTAGAAAAGAGGAAATGCTGCCCCAATGGTAGAATTATGGTGTAATTGTGATAGATAAGAGGATGACGTTTAGACCTTTTGATTGGGTAATGATTCAAAAAAAAGGGATTTCATGAATTGTACAGGATTAAAATACCCCCATAAGGTGAATCACGTTGGGATGTTATGAAATACGGTTAATGAAGTATTGTATCGTCCCTAGGTGGATCAGGCATAACTTCAGATGTTCCTCGATGCAACGTGAGCCCTAACGACATGTATTACAAAAGAGTTTTCAAGTGATCAATGATAGATTATAGATCAACATTAAGGTGAATCAACAATAGATGGGTACAAGTTCCAAAGTACGAGATGAGATTTGTTTGTTATTCTTAAGATGAATAGTAATGAGGAAGCACTAAAGGACTTGGATTTATACATATAGGATAAGCGGCGAGAAAGTAACCTGGAGTTGGGTAGCAAACCTCGGTAATAATAAACTGAAGCAAGTGTTATGGTATAGTATAACCTACCTAAATGTAGTAAAGCCATAAGGATAGATATACAAGACTATGAAACAAGATATAGAAATAGTCGTAAGTTCGATAAAGTACCAAGCGAAGGACTTCAGTACACCTATAGATGCCTAGAGGGACAACTGACATAGTTCTGTATATATTCACAAAGTGAGGCCTAGAGATTGGCTAAAAGCTGAAAGAAGTAGGAGAGAAGAGTCGCATAGGCGCACATATAGGCTGCATGATAGAAGGTCGCAACAACTAAGAGATTTGAAGAATTCCGATGACGAGTCGTTGTGTGAGAAAGACACCTAAAGGGGGGAATGCCCTAGCCTTCAAATTTATACACAAAACAGTTGCCTAGATAGCAAGGACAATATTAAAATATTCCTAAGAGATATGGATTATGAGACTAATAGGCACATCAATCAACATTCGAGGATAAATGTTCCAAAGGGGAGAATGATGTTACACCCCATGTTTTCGTACGTGAGAGTATTCATAAGTCAATTGATGTAAGCTCAAAAATGAGATCAACTTTAAAAGTACATAAAGTAAGTTAATCATGTTACAATGGAGGTTACAAATATTTAAGATCATGATTACCAAGTACCAAGAGGGTTTGAAGGCTTCGAAGCTAAATGAATTAAAGAAAATAAGTTTCGTCGAAAGCCGACAAGTTGGGAATGTTGTAACATGTGCTTTTGGGGGCGATAATAGGGTCTTTAAAATTATAAGAAGATTATGTTATGAGTTATTTTATTTGTATTATAGAAGTGTGTTATGATTTGAAGTCAAGCGAGTTGTGGAACAAAAGTTGGAAAATGTCATCACAAGTTACATTCATAAATATGTTGAAACTTAGGTAAAATGTAACTGCAATTTTCTCCCAATATACTTAGAGTTATGGTGTGTTCCACCCATCAAATTGAAGCCCTATGAGTTTATTTTCTAACGCATTAAACCTTTTATTAATCCAACGTCGGATTAGATAGATATATGAATTTTTGCGAGACTGCGCAGGCTGCTAGGTGACAAGTAGGTGTGTCACCTACTTGGTTAAATGAGAGCCCAAAAAGAGGCAATTTTGGGTCAGCAAAAGAGCCCATTTAAGGTCTTATATCCTGAAATATAAAACTCATTATATATCACAAATAACTAGACCTAAACCCCTGCAAAATTCCTCCAAAACATTACCTACAAACCCTAATTGATTTTCTCTCCCTTTCAAGTTCTAATTGGGGGTAAAACCTAGAGTTTGAAGGACCAAGATAGAAGCTGAGTTATCCAAAAAAAATATATGTTTACTTCTCTCTTTCATCCATTTTTTCTGCTGTAAATTCATGGTAAATCATTTTATAGTTGTAAGAACTCACGGGACAGCGATCGGAAGCCATGCGTTCGAGTTATTCACTTGTAGCAGACTGTTTTGTGGACTGTTTTGTGTTGCTGTTGGGCTGCATATTTTACTACTGTTTTCTGGAGTTTTGGAGGAGTAAGGGTGTGGAAAAACACCACATATATGTAGGGTGTAGGGCTGGTCGTTCGTTATAACATTTTTGGGCTACTATGGTGGTCGTTTTGTGTATAAAGAGATTGGGGTGTATTGGGTTGTTTTGTAGTATTTTGTGGTGTATATAAGGTTGGAAAATAATGTATATATGTTGATATTGTTGTGTTCTTGAGTCGTTGGTCTTATCTTGAATTTGGAGGAAATAAGGATTATAGGGGAGATGCTGCTCGTTTTTATACAAAATAAACTTGTCGTTCGTTGTACGATAATTGTACCTTTCGTAACTTAAGAATAGTATTATTGTCATTGTTGTAGATTAAGGTGCGAAGAGGAGAATTCAACTTGGTGATTTGAAAGATTGTGATAAGGTATGTTAAGGCTAAACCTTTCTTTCATTTGGCATGATCCAGTAACTACATATGTTTGACAATGAGACATAAAGAGAAGTTCATACTCCCGAATTTATATACACTATCTTAGTCTTATAAGTTACAGTATTCTCCCTTATCGGGACTTCATATTTAGATTAGTTTTGTCTTATGTCAACCAAGAGATACAGTATTATAATATTTTCACCACCATCGAGCTATAATCGGCGGGCAGGACCCTATTGGGCAGTACTACAGTATTTTTACCACCATCGAGCTATAATTGGTGGGCAGACCCCTATTGGGCAATCTCTGATCAGATTGTAAGTATATATTGAGCCTACTGTGGCCGAGTGCCTATGAGCGAGCCCAGAATGGCCGAGATATAGAGCGTAGTATTTCCGAGCGCCTATGAGCAAGCCTACTACGGCAGAGCAGTTACACATACCGAGCCTTATAGGGCCGGACAACTATTTTACATATTATATGGAGAGAGTTGAGTCAGTATCAGTAGGTAAGCATATCTTCATATTATCTTTGACTCCCAATTACATTCAATTATTATATTATCAGTTTAGTTTTAGCTTTTAGTTATTTAGTTGCCTTTATACTCGGTACATTATTTCATACTGACGTCCCTTTTGCTGGGGATGCTGCATTTCATCCCTGCAGGTCCTCATTGACAGTTGGACAGACCGTCCCAGCAGAAAGAGTCAAACATCAGCTTGGTTGATAAGCTCCACTTCCTCAGAGTTACCAGGTCTAGAGCTTGGAGTCCATTTTATATATACAGGTTTGATGGGTAGGTTGAGGCCCTGTCCCAACCATGGTACAGTTCAGTTATCTCTTAAGACATATAGACAAGTCCTGTATAGTTTGTATATTAGTAGATGTTCATGGCGGCCTCATCAACCTCCACAGTTATATATATCTATAAATGAGCTTTTGGGTATGTTTACCCCACAGATGAGAGAGACGTTATTTTCAAACGATTCAGAATATGGCCTCATCGGCCTAAGTTGAGGGTTACCCCTCCAGAGTCCACAGTTACAGAGTGGTACACTTGGGCCGAGTACGACACAGGGTACCGGCCATGCCTCTTCAAGTTTGGGGCGTGACAATTTTATACTTTCTCTTTTATATAGTGGATTGCTCATCTCCGCCGTAAATGTTGGTCAATTGTCCGAACCCCGGCGTCCCTCACTTAGGGGCGGATTTAGTGTTATGGATACGGGTTCAAATTGAACCCATAACTTTCGACAGAACCCGGGAATATACTAGGCAAAATTACTGAACTATGATCATATATAATTTTTATTGCATTTTTATTTAAGTTACTGTTTGACTTTTTTGTTACTTTTGGACTTCTTTTGCCCCTTTCCATTTAAAGAGGACCGTTTTTTATCCTTAAAATATGAGGACCCACCTAATTAATATTATTCTTCATTATATACTTCTTGTGGGGCTTTTTAATAATTATAAAAAGTTGAGGCTTCTTTCTTATTTTCTTGGTCTTCACAAAGATTTAAGAGATCAAAAAGTTCCACTTTTCAGAAGGTTCTTCTTTCCCATATTTTTAAAATTAAGGTTTCAAAAGAATCAAAGCAATGACTCTTCTTCTTGAACATAAACTGCAATCAATTTTCTTTGTTTTGCTGGTATGACTCTATGGCTCTTTCTCAATAATAATGCAATATTTATTAATTATAAGTTAAAGGATCCACCCCTGTTCGTGATTCTTGCATTTTGGTTGCTTATAAGAAATTGGTACCTGAGGTTACTGCAAAGTTTGAGAAGTGGATGTTGCTCTTAAGTTAAAGTATAGCCAGATGAGCAATTTTGTTATTTTTGGGGTGACTATGAGCTCTGTATCGAGGAAAGAATAAGAAGGAAAAAAATAGGCATATCAATGTATTATGTGTGCCAAATTCAATAATATGCTGACAACCAAGTTCGTTTATAGATCTTGAACAACCATTCTTGATTCTTGAATATTTGAAAAGTAACCCTTTTGAAGTTTGTCATTAAGTTCTATGTCTAGCAATTATTTATGTTTGTTTGGATAACTAGTTAGCTCCTTCCATTCAATCTAACAAGATTAAAGTACCTCTGCTGGAGTGTAATTTATTTTTTGTATTTTATAGGATCTTTTTAGTGAGGGTGGATATGTTTACGAAATTTTTCAAGGCTATTCCAACTCCTCAAACTTCTGGTTCTAGTTCTAGTCCTCTTACGACGAGTTCCTATAAAATACAAAAAATAATTGCAGAAAAGTAACTTCTGGTTCTAGTTCTAGTCCTCTTACAGAAGTTTAAGGAGTTGGAATAGCCTTGAAAAATTTCGTAATCATATCCACCCTCACTAAAAAGATCCTATAAAATACAAAAAATAAATTACACTCCAGCAGAGGTACTTTAATCTTGTTAGATTGAATGGAAGGAGCTAACTAGTTATCCAAACAAACATAAATAATTGCTAGACATGGAACTTAATGACAAAATTCAAAAGGGTTACTTTTCAAATATTCAAGAATCAAGAATGGTTGTTCAAGATCTATAAACGAACTTGATTGTCGGCATATTATTGAATTTGGCACACATAATACATTGATATGCCTATTTTTTTTCCTTCTTATTCTTTCCTCGATACAGAGCTCATAGTCACCCCAAAAATAACAAAATTGCTCATCTGGCTATACTTTAACTTAAGAGCAACATCCACTTCTCAAACTTTGCAGTAACCTCAGGTACCAATTTCTTATAAGGAACCAAAATGCAAGAATCATGAATAGGGGTGGATCCTTTAACTTATAATTAATAAATATTGCATTATTATTGAGAAAGAGCCACAGAGTCATACCAGCAAAACAAAGAAAATTGATTGCAATTTATGTCCAAGAAGAAGAGTCATTGCTTTGATTCTTTTGAAACCTTAATTTTAAAAATTTGGGAAAGAAGAACCTTCTGAAAAGTGGAACTTTTTGATCTGTTAAATCTTTGTGAAGACCAAGAAAATAAGAAAGAAGCCTCAACTTTTTATAATTATTAAAAAGCCCCACAAGAAGTATATAATGAAGAATAATATTAATTAGGTAGGTCCTCATATTTTAAGGATAAAAAACGGTCCTCTTTAAATGAAAAGGGGCAAAAGAAGTCCAAAAGTAACAAAAAAGTCAAACAGTAACTTAAATAAAAATGCAATAAAAATTATAAACATAGAGCAATCCACAATCAGTATTTTAAGATAATGAGAGGTTTAATTAATCAAGAACAATCAATTCTAACCTCTTTTGACAAGAAGTCTGAAAAAATTAAAAGTGATTATCGAGTTCGGTTGAATGCTTCGATTGATGTGGCAAGATTTCTTTTAAAACAAGGAATGTCTTTCCGGGGCCACGATGAAGGTGAAACTTCTACTAAAAGAGGAAACTTTGTAGAACTATTACAATGGTATGCAAATAGGTTTGATGAAGTGAAAAAAAGTTGTGCTACAAAGTGCTCCACAAAATAACATGATGATTGCTCCAAATATCCAAAAAGTGATCGTGAATGCTTGTGCGAAAGAAATAATGAAAGCAATAGTTGAAGATTTGAATGGAGATTATTTTAGAATTTTGGTTGATGAATCTAAGGACGTCTCTCATAAGGAACAAATGGCTCTTGTTCTGCGGTATGTCAACAAAGAAGGCAAAATTATTGAGTGATTCCTTAGTATTGTTCATGTTAAATAAACAACATCATCGTCATATCTATGATTTGCTTTTAGAGCACTCATTGAGTCCATCTCAAATACAGAGACAAGGTTATGATGGAGCTAGTAACATGCAAGGAAAAATAAATGGTCTTAAAACTTTAATTCTGAAAAATAATCCTTCGGCATATTGTATACATTGCTTTTCCCATCAATTGCAATTGACTCTTGTAGCCGTTGCAAAAAAACATTGTGATGTAGATTAATTTTTTGATATTGTTACTAATGTCTTGAATATTGTTAGAAGTTCTTTTAAGCGTAGGGATATGCTTCGAGAGGATCAGGCAAAAAAATTAGAGGAGCTACAAGTGCTTGGTGAAGTTCATACAGGAAGTGGACTAAATCAAGAACTTGGACTCCAAAGGCCAGGTGATACTCGATGGGGTTCTCATTTTAATACAGTGTGTAACTTTATTACATTATTCTCGTCTATCATTAATGTACTTGAGTTTCTTGCAAGTGAGAGTGCAAATTATCTAGAGAGATCAATGGCAAAAAGTTTAGTGAATGACATAAGATCTTTTGAGTTTGTGCATATGATGCACTTGATGTTAAAATTATTGGCAATTATAAATAATTTGAATATGGCTTTGCAAAGAAAAGATCAGGATATTGTAAATGCTATGAAGCTTGTTGGTTTCGCCAAGAGGCAATTGCAAGGGATGAGAGAATCTAAATGGGAATCTTTGATAAATGATGCCTCTTCATTTTGTGCCAAGCATGATATTGTGATCCCTGAAATGGGTAAGAACTATCATCTTGGAAAGTCAAAGCGTAGGAGTTCAAGTGTTACATATTCTCATCATTTGCGTGTCGAAAGTTTTTAATACTGTTATTAATTTGCAACTTTCAGAGCTTAACAGTCATTTTGATGCGGTGAATAGTAATCTACTTCTTGGTATGGCTAGTTTGAGTCTGGATAATTCTTTTGCAAATTATGATAAAGAAAGAATTATGAAACCTGCTACACTTTATCCTCACGAGTTTAGTGGTTCAAAGCTTGAAGATCTCAGTTACGAGCTTGACAACTATATTCTCTTTGTGAAAGAAGACAACGATTTCTTTAACTTGAAAGGACTTGGAGATCTTTCAGAAACACTAGTTGAAATAGATTTGTACAAGACATGGAGACTTGTTTTTTTGCTTGTGAAGTTAAGTCTGATATTGCATGTCGCTACTGCAATGGTAGAAAAAACTTTTTTTTCAATGAAGTACATCAAAAATGACTTGCGTAGCAGAATTGGTGATGAATTTTTGAATGACTGTTTAGTTTGTTATATAGAAGATGAAGTATTTGAAACTGTACCTAATGATGCGATTATTGATCGTTTTCAAAGCATGACAACCCGTAGGGTACAATTGTAATGGTGATATTTACTGAATATATATTATGTTAGATGGTTCGATACTTGCTATATATATATATATATATATTGTTCGTATTTTGTTCGGTTATTATTGTATAGTAACTTGAAGTATGTGCTAGACTTCTAAATTTTGAACCCATAAAGTTAAATATTTGGATCTGCCTCTGTCCTCGCTTTTGTGCCACAAAGCCTCACATCTGCGAGCTCTCAGTCCCAGCACTAGCCTGACTTCGCACCTGCGACATATCTTCTGCATCTGTGATCCACTAATCAGGCGCGGTATCGGACCCGCTAGACCTTCCGCATCCACGATCTTCAAATTATTTTAGATGCAATTCCTCTTTGTTCAACAATATATTTTATGTTTTCACGGCCAAGTAAACGTTTGGGTTATACCATATTGTTTTTTTTTTTCAAATAGAAAAAAATAGCCTAAATAATGAAGTACCAACCATAATTTTTATAAATTTGACCCAAAAAAGTTGATTTAAATAATTAATAAATTTAAAAGGGTAAAAACATATTTATTTTAAAAATGCCGTGTATATCACTTCTTTGGGATGATATCCCAGAGAGGCACATGCTATAAAATATCCAAGTGCACGGGTAATTTTGGATTCGTCATAGTCTATGTGTGCAATTAATAATTTGTATCAAATATAGGGATTTATTTTAGATATTATGACGTTTTTTCCGACGTGGTTGATATCACAACCTCATTTGACGTCAATGACCAAATTAAAGTTTTGCCAAAATAAGTCTGGCAAAGACACCATTTATAGTTAGTATACTTCTTTCTTGTCCCTTCCATACAACATGCTTTTGAAAATTAAAAATTATAATAATAAGTATTACTAGTCAAATCACAAATTACAAGATCATCCAACTGTGTAATTAATGAAATGAAAGAGAGAGAAAAAGCATGAGAAAGGAGATCAAATAGCACAGAAACCCTTAATTCAATGGGGGTAGATGAATTAAACTAAATTAAGGTAGCATAATCAAATAGGAAGAATATTCCTATGACGTGGACTGACCGAATAATACATGAGTTTATGGTGAAGCCCTTTCAATATTTCTTCGAGTTTGCAATTTAGCAACTGACCTACAGAGTAGAATATAGAAATGGAATAGAAAAGGGGACAAAGTGAGGGGAAAAGAACTGATGAATAAGACGATAATGTGAGAGGACCAAATATAGAACCATGTTATAAATATATTATATTATGGATGATCATTTAGTATTCCGTTGTAAATAAGCTTCCTGAAGAAGCTTATCCATATGGGACTCCACCGTAAATATGTTTATCTATTTAGTACTCTATTGGAAATAAGCTTCCTGAAGAAGCTTATCACTTCGGTACCCGGTTATGGATAAATATTACCCCCGATAGAAGATTATTCATACCGGGTATAATAAGCTTATCCTTTCAGTACCCAGTTATGGATAAACATTACCCCCGGTAGAAGATTATCCATATCGGGTATAATAAGCTTATCCTTTCAGTACTCCGTTATGGATAAACATTGCTCTCAGTAGAAGATTATCCATATCTGGTATAGTAGCAGCTTACACAGCAGCTTCCTTTCTTCTATAAATAGAAGAGATTTCAGTTCATTATGTACATCAGTTTGAATTCGAATAATATATCAGTTTCTCTTTATACTTGTCTTTACTTTACAGTCTTTATTTTATAACACGTTATCAGCACGAGACTCTGACATCTCGAGCAAATACTTTGAAAGTATTAGAGGTAAGAACTTTCTTTTCCTAAATAATGTCAAATCTTTCTAAACTTGAATTTGTAGCCCTGGATATATCGGGCAAAAGCTACATGTCTTGGGTGCTTGATGCTGAAATTCATCTTGATGCGATGGGTCTGGCAGACACCATCAAGGATAAAAATCAGGCATCAAACCAAGACCGTGCCAAAGCAATGATATTCCTACGCCATCACCTTGATGAGGGCCTGAAAATGGAATATCTCACTATTAAAGATCCAGTCATACTGTGGAATAATTTGAAAGATAGATATGACCACCTGAAGATGGTCGTTCTTCCACAGGCACGTTATGATTGGACTCATCTAAGGCTACAAGATTTTAAATCTATCAGTGAGTATAATTCTGCTATGTTCAGAATTATTTCCCAATTAAAATTATGTGGTGATAATATTACTGATCATGATATGTTGGAGAAAACTTTCACCACTTTTCATGCCTCGAATATGCTCCTGCAGCAGCAATATCGAGAGATGGGATTTAAAAAGTATTCTGAACTTATCTCACATCTTCTTATAGCAGAGCAACATAATGGGCTATTAATGAAAAATCATGAAAGCCGACCTATTGGTTCTTGTCCATTCCCTGAAGTGAATGAGACGAACTTCCACCAAGCTAAACGTGGAAGAGGTCGTGGCCCCAGTCGTGGTCATGGCCGTGGTCGGGGAAGAAACCCCAATCATGGTAATAATAATGCACCAAAGAAGCCTCCTCACCACCAGCAGTGGAAAAGGAAGGAACAAAAGCATGAAGCGGTGCAAGCGCCAAATGTAGAAAATGCATGCTATAGATGTGGAGGAAAAGGGCACTGGTCACGTACCTGTCGTACGCCAAAACACCTGGTTGAGCTTTATCAAGCCTCTCTGAAGAAGACAGAGAAAAATGCTGAAGCCAATTTTATTTCTGAAGATAATTTAGACTTCATGCATTTGGATTTAGCTGATTACTTTGCACTCCCAGAAGGAGAAACAAGTCATGTAATCGGTAGTGAATCTGTAGAAATGTAAATATTTTAATTTTTGTTGTTTGTAATAGATAGTATGGTTATGTAATTGTTGTACATAAATAAAAGTTATGCTTTGATAATGATGTTTACTATAATATATTTTATTTATGTTATTTTGAAGAATATGGATAACCCTCAAATTATGTTTGGATCAAAGACAAATCATGAAGATATTTGTGTTATTGATAGTGGAACAACTCATGCCATATTCAACGATCAGAAATACTTTTCTTATTTGCATAAGGAAAAAGCAAATGTTTCAACAATTTCTGGTAATATAAGTTTGATTGAAGGCTCCGGAAGAGCCATAATATTTCTGTCTAAGGGAACAAAACTTATTATAGACAATGCATTGTTCTCCTCCAAGTCCCGAAGAAACTTGTTGAGTTTTATAGATATCCGCCGAAATGGGTATCATGTTGAGACAATAGATGAAATGAACAGGGAATATCTTTGTATTACAAAGAATATTTCTGGCCAGAAATGCATTGTAGAAAAGTTACCAACTTTATCTTCTGGCTTATACTATTCAAAAATTAGTACAATTGAAGCACACTCTATCGTAAACCAGAAGTTTACGGATTCAAATACTTTTGTGCTTTGGCATGGCCGTTTGGGCCATCCCGGATCAATAATGATGAGACGAATTACTGAAAATTCGAGTGGGCATCCATTAAAGAACTTGAAGATTCTTACAAATGACGAATTTTCTTGTGATGCTTGTTATCAAGGAAAAATGATCACTAGACCATCACCAATGAAGGTTGGTATTGAATCCCCTGCCTTTTTAGAGCGTATACATGGGGATATATGTGGACCTATTCACCCACCAAGTGGGTTGTTTAGATATTTTATGGTCCTAATAGATGCATCTTCAAGATGGTCTCATGTGTGCCTACTATCATCTCGCAACCTGGCGTTTGCAAAGCTATTAGCCCAAATAATTCGATTAAGGGCACAATTCCCAGATTATCCTATAAAGGCTATTCGCCTTGATAATGCTGGAGAATTCTCATCTCAAGCTTTTGATGATTATTGTCTATCCGTTGGGATAAAAGTTGAACATCTTGTAGCTTATGTTCATACTCAAAATGGCCTTGCAGAGTCATTTATTAAACGCCTGCAATTGATAGCAAGACTACTACTTATGAAAACAAAATTGCCCACTACTGCTTGGGGCCATGCTATCTTGCATGTAGCATCACTTATCCATTTCAGACCGACACATTATAATAAATATTCTCCGTCACAATTAGTTTTTGGTCATGAACCAAATATTGCCCATCTACGAATTTTCGGATGTGCTGTATATGTGCCAGTAGCACCACCACAACGTAGTAAGATGGGACCACAAGAGAAGGATAAGAATATATGTTGGGTTTGAATCACCCTCTATTATTCGCTATCTTGAACCATTGACAGGAGATTTATTTACTGCTCGATTTGCAGATTGTCGGTTTGATGAAACAAATTTCCCACAATTAGGGGGAGAGAAAAAGGAAATCAAAAGAGAAATTGTGTGGAAAGTTTCATCATTATCTCACTTTGATCCCCGTACCCCTATATGTAATCAGGAGGTCCAGAAGATCATCCATTTACAGAATATAGCAAATCAAATGCCAGACGCATTTACTGATTTGAAAAGGATAACTAAGTCACATATCCCAGCAGAGAATGTGCCTATCCGAATTGATGTCCCAGTAGGACCATCTACTAGCATGAGAGCTAGTGAACCTAAAGCACGCCTGAAGCGTGGTAGGCCTTTGGGTTCTAAGGATCGAAATCCTCGAAAAAGAAAATCGACAAATGATCAAAACGATACTATGAAGGGATCCCCTGAAGAGACCCAAAATCTGATTAGTTCTGAGATTCCTGAAGAAATCAATGAACCTGAAGCTCATGTGAGTGAGGAACTTTTAATAAGTTCGAACGGTGATGGGATTAATTTAAATCGATTTGAAATAGTGGTGGATAATATTTTTGCATATAATGTTGCACTTAATATTATGCAAGATAGTGAGGATCTTGAACCTCGATCTGTCGAAGAATGTCGACAAAGATCTGATTGGCCAAAATGGCAAGAGGCAATTCAATCGGAATTGAAGTCACTTGCTAAAAGAGAGGTCTTTGGACCAGTAGTCCAAACACCTGCTGGTATAAAACCAGTTGGTCATAAATGGGTTTTTGTGCGAAAAAGGAATGATAAAAATGAAGTTGAAAGATACAAAGCTCGCCTTGTTGCACAAGGATTCTCACAACGACCTGGAGTCGATTTTGATGAAACATATTCACCTGTTATGGATGCCATAACATTTCGATATCTCATCAGTTTAGCACTACATGAAAAGCTTGAAATACATCTAATGGATGTAGTTACAGCTTATCTGTACGGTTCACTTGATAATGAAATTTATATGAAAATTCCTGAAGGATTTAAAATGCCTGAAGCAAAATCTCAGGAAATGTATTCAATCAGATTACAAAGATCTTTGTACGGTTTAAAGCAATCTGGGCGCATGTGGTATAATCGCCTTAGTGAATATTTGCTGAAAGAAGGTTACATAAATGATGTTATTTGTCCATGTATTTTTATAAAGAAAATGACATCAGAATTTGTTATACTTGCTGTTTATGTTGATGACATAAATCTTGTTGGAACTCCAGAAGAGCTCCAAAAGGCAATTGAATATCTTAAGAAAGAATTTGAGATGAAAGATCTTGGAAAGACAAAACTTTGTCTTGGTCTGCAAATTGAACATTTAGCAGACGGGATCTTTATCCATCAATCTGCCTATACAGAAAGGGTCTTAAAACGCTTTTACATGGACAAAGCGCACCCATTGAGTACACCAATGGTTGTTCGATCACTTGAAGTGAATAAGGATTTGTTCCGACCTCCAGAAGAGGACGAGGAACTCCTTGGTCCCGAAGTACCCTATCTCAGTGCAATTGGTGCACTAATGTATCTTGCTAATGCTACAAGGCCTGACATAGCATTTTCTGTTAATTTACTAGCAAGATATAGTTCTTCTCCTACACGGAGACATTGGAACGGGATTAAGCATATATTGCGATATTTAAAGGGAACTCTTGATATGGGTTTGTTTTATGCTAACAAAGATAGTGCAGACCTTGTTGGTTATGCAGATGCAGGTTATTTATCTGATCCCCATAAAGCTCGATCTCAAACCGGCTACGTATTTACATATGGAGGTACTATCATATCATGGCGCTCCACAAAGCAATCTATTGTTGCTACTTCTTCAAATCACGCTGAGATAATAGCTATTCATGAAGCAAGTAGGGAATGCGTATGGTTGAGATCAATAATTCATTTTATTCGAGAAAAATGTGGTTTGGAATGTGAGAAAAGACCCACAATTTTATACGAAGACAATGCTGCATGCATAGCCCAATTGAAGGGAGGATTTATAAAAGGAGATAGAACGAAGCACATTTCACCAAAATTATTCTACACACACGATCTTCAGAAAAGTGGTGACATTGATGTGCAACAAATCCGTTCAAGTGATAATCCAGCAGATTTATTCACTAAATCTTTGCCAACTTCAACTTTTGAGAAGATGGTATACAAGATTGGAATGCGGAGACTCAAATATTTGAAACAAGGTTTTCATCAGGGGAGTAAAATACGCGATGCACTCTTTTTCCCTTACTAAGGTTTTTTCCCATGGGATTTTCCTTATAAGGTTTTTAATGAGGCACCTAGCAATGCGTCTTACTAAATATGTGTACTCTTTTTCCTTCACTGGGATTTTTTCCCACGTGGTTTTTCCTAATAAGGTTTTAATGAGGCACATTATCTTTTAATGAACATCCAAGGGGGAGTGTTATAAATATATTATATTATGGATGTTCATTTAGTATTCCGTTGTAAATAAGCTTCCTGATGAAGCTTATCTATATGGGACTCCACCGTAAATATGTTTATCTATTTAGTACTCTATTGGAAATAACCTTCCTGAAGAAGCTTATCACTTCGGTACTCGGTTATGGATAAATATTACCCCCGGTAGAAGATTATCCATACCGGGTATAATAAGCTTATCCTTTCAGTACCCAGTTATGGATAAATATTACCCCGGTAGAAGATTATCCATACCGGGTATAATAAGCTTATCCTTTCAGTACCCAGTTATGGATAAACATTACCCCCGGTAGAAGATTATCCATATCGGGTATAATAAACTTATCCTTTCAGTACCCAGTTATGGATAAACATTACCCCGGTAGAAGATTATCCATATCTGGTATAGTAACAGCTTCCTTTCTTCTATAAATAGAAGAGATTTCAGTTCATTATGTACATCAGTTTGAATTCGAATAATATAACAGTTTCTCTCTATACTTGTCTTTACTTTACTGTCTTTATTTTATAACAAACCAACAATTATGACCATTTTAGCATAGTACGAAGAGAGGATACGGTCGTTTGAAGTAGAAATATTCAGCTGAAAATAATAGGAAAAGCAGTAAATGAGGTAACTTGCGACGGCCAAAGACATCTTTTTAGGGTGGATTTCAAAGGGAGATTTATCACTGCCTTGGTATTTGAGCTGTAGAATCTCAACCATTGTTGGGAAAATGAAGACAACAAGTATGTTTGGGCGATGAGAAGAAGAAGAAGAAGGGGAGATGAAGAATTACTGCTCATTTACTGACCCAAAATTGAGTTGGTCATTGGAGTTTTGGCTATGGAAGTACCTAGGAGAAATTGATCTTGTTCTTTCTACAGCCTCCGCCATTGAAATATTATATGCCTACGTAAACAAGAATCAGAAACTACAGACCCAAATTTTCAAACTACAATTGAAGTAAACATACAAGGTGTCGGCTAGCTAGATAGGCTGAATATATGTTATAGGGTGCATAGCATATAATAATGAGCGTGCAGGTATATATGTATATGCTATGGTGGAATATATATGTGCATGCAATATATAAACATAGTAAGAGGTGGATGTTTGGTTCACTAGGTCAACTGAACCCGAGACGTAGTGTAAATATATAGGGAAAATACATGAGGAGAGAAAGAGAGAATGGTGCATGCATGTATGTATCCAAACAAGTTAAGAAGGGAGTGATAATTTTTGGTAGTAGAGTGGAGAAGTGTAAGAGGGACGGGGCCCTGTTTCTAACTGAAGAAACAAAATCCACTATTATTGCCTCTGTCTACTTCTCAGATGACGAAACTTTGTGCAGTGCCTCTGCATAGCAGTTTCCAGCCTCTTCCCCACCATCTTAATTAGTGTCCATTTCTTCTGACAAAAATTTGCACCCACCACTAACCACCACAAATCCACTAGCTCCACCAAAGGAGTACTATACTTGAATTTTTTTTTTATTGAATTAAAGAACAACAAAGGAGGCTTACTAAAAGATCATTAATCATATCAATGTTGATTTAAGTGTCCGTTTCACAATCGTTTCATGGTCATGCACGTAAGCGGATTCAGGGCAGGTTCTGTGAATTCAGCTTAATCTATTATCCTCTGGCCTTTAGTCTTTTGATTAGAGTAGGGTTTGCAAAAGAGCAGAGCGTAACACGCTCACAAATTTATTTATAGTCGTGACTGTTGTCATAAACAACAACATTGAGACTTTCAGGAAAAAAACATTGGGAGGGCGATCCTTCCGGTGAGCTTACTGTACCCAAACAGACACAAGTGAACAAATAAACTATAGTGGAGCGCTTGAGAAAATAAAGAACTCGGCAAAACAATATTTTAATTAAAATAAGCCGAGAAAGGGTGCTTTCTAATATTTTAATTAAAAAAAGGTTGAACTATGTATAAATTACACTCATTTTGAATCCAATGATTCTAAATTCTTAATTAGCCGAGCAATGGCATAATCAGTGAGAGCAAAATAAAAAACAAGGAAGTCAGCGGAGAGGAGAATTCCTTCTCTAAACTATCAGTAGTTTTAATTCTTCATCCTTTTTATTTTGGGTGAATCTATAACCTGTCAAGCTCCTAATCACGCAAAGTACCCAGTTATTAAAATATTTTTAAAATCACATTTGCTTCATATTTTTGCAAAAAAAGAAAGATAAAAGCTTATAATGTAATGTACAGTGGTGTTTGGAGCCATACCTATCATATGACTGTTCCCTTATCCCTTTTATGTGGAAAATGATTATGACAATATCTGGTGCCCGGTCATCATATCCGCATGTACGTGTCCTCACCATCTGTGAGAGAATAGAAGGCAGAAGTTTAAAGTTTTGAAGTCAACAATTTCGCACGGCAACGAATCAAAAGAAGTGAAATTTTCCTAACAGTTCCATAGCACGCCGAAGATAAGTACAGATGTCTCCATACCGACCCGCTAGACTCTACTAAAACTGCTTGTAACTCACGATACCTATAAACTTTGAGTTCTAATACCAACTTGTCACGACCCAAATCTCCCGCCGTAAGACGTCGTGACATCACCTAGTTTCTATGACTAGATAAGCCTAACAAATTGCGGAAATAACAAAAATGGAAGTAAAAACTTAACAACTAATTGCAACAGATAATTAAATAACTGATAACAATGCCGCTTGGCATGGACAATAACCAACACTCTAGTAATACACAGTATTTCCAAAACCCGGAATATCATAAGTCACAAGCTACAGAAGGAAACTAGTATCTCTATACACCAGAGTCTAAGAAAAGAAGTACGGAAGGTAAATGGCATAGGGGGAATGGAGGGGACTCCGAGGTCTGCGAAAACGGCAGATATACCTTGAACTCTCCAAACTGTCATTGCTCTTTGATGACGTGACTGATAAGAGGCAACTGGATTTGCATACAAAACATGTGCAGAAGAGTAGCATGAGTACATCACAACGGTACCCAGTAAGTGCCAAGCCTAACCTCGATCGAGTAGTGACGAGGGCAGGTCAGGGCCCACTGGTATATAATAATAAAGCAGAAGAATATAGCAATATAATAAGAGACCAAAATTTAACTAAGAGGAAAACATAGGGAAATAACAGTGCAACACACAGGGATAAAATAGCAGGGGATCTCCCGAGGTACCGTCTCGTAGTCCCAAAAGTAAATATGCAAGGAGATCTCCCGAGGTACCGCCTCGTAGTCCCAAAAATAAATGTGCAAGGAGATCTCCCGAGGTACCGCCTCGTAGTCTCAAAAATAAATGTGCAAGGAGATTTCCTGAGGTACCACCTCGTAGTCTCAAAGTAAAGGTGTAGGGACACTACAAAAAGAACTGAAATTAGTTACGAATGTCGTCGCTAATCTGTCGCAAAATCGCCCGTAGTTAGTAGAATTTTTTGATAATCTGTTGCTAATCCATTGCTAAATGAGATTAGCGACAGATTTTTCTGTTTTGCTACAGAATTTGTCTGTCGCTAAAACCAGATTTTTTAGTAGTGGGAGATCTCCCGAGGTACCGCCTCGTAGTCCCAAAAGTAAACATACAGCTTAAATCGATAAATACAATAACTAACAGCAAGAATTCTACAGTTAAGACTGATACAAATCAAGGGAAAATAGGAAATCAACTAGGCATGCTGCATAGAGTTCGAATAAGCAGTTAAAACACGTAGACATGCGATATTAGACTAAATAGGATAACTACACATGCTTGTATAACTCAATTTAGATGAAAACAGGTTAATACTCAGTAAAACCCTAATTTTTACAACAATTAACCCGTGTATGCACTCGTCACCTCGCGTACATGGCGCTCCACATAACACAACAGTACCAAATCCTAAGGGAATTTCCCCCACACAAGGTTAGGCAAGCCACTTACTTCGAATCAGGCTCAATCAATCAGTAAGAATGCCTTTTTCATGATTTTTCGACTTCGAATGGCCCAAATATAACCAAAAGTAATTTCATACCATAAATATAACTATAAGAAAATAATCTAATTAACGAATTCAAGGCATAAGCAAGAAATTAAAAAATCACACCAAAAAGTCAACTCAGGTCCACATCTCGGAAGCGAGTAAAAGTCACAAAATACGAACACCCATTCACTCACGAGTTCACTCGTACCAAAATTACTCAAATTCGATATCCAAAACCCAATCAAAACTCAAAAACTTGGTTGATGAACTTTTCACCCTTTTCCCCAAATTTCTCAACCCAATTCCTTAATTAAATGATGAAATTAACTATAGATTAGTAGAATATAACCATAAATGAGTTAAGAATCGTTACCCAATTGCTTTCTTTGAAAAACTCTTGAATTGTCGCCTCAATCCGAGCTCTCAAAGTCCCAAAATTGAAAATGGGATAAAACCATCGAATTTAGCCTTTTCTGCCCAGGATTTCGCACCTGCGGGCTCTTAGTCGCATTTGCAATGCTGCACCTTGGGAAAAAACCATCGCAAGTGCGGATTCCACTTATGGCCAGGGTTTCCGCTTTTGTGGACCAGGGACCGAACCTGCGATCTCACTTCTGCGGGGACCTTTCCGCTTCTGCGATCCCAAGCCTCTCCGCTTCTGCACTCAAGCTTCCGCAGAAGCGACTCCGATTCTGTGGCCTTCATGTTGTACCTGCGACCACATGCCAACTACCTCCAGACCACACCTGCACCCCTTGGCTCACTTCTGCGGGTTCGCACCTGCGGTCAATCTTGCGTAGGTGCGATTACACCAGAACTGGTGCCTTCGGCCATTCACCCAAAACCAAATTTGATCTGTTAATCATCCAGAATTCACCCGAGGCCCCGAGACCTTAACCAAATATAGCAACAAGTCCTAAAATACCATATGAACTTAGTCGAGCCCCCAAAACACATCAAACAGCAACAAAACACGAATTACCCTACAATCCAAACTTAATGAACTTTGAAACTTCAAACTTCTACAACCGGTGTTGAAACCTATCAAACCACGTCCTATTGATCTCAAATTTTGCACACAAGCCATATTCGATATTACGGACCTACTTCAACTTGCGGAATTGGAATCTGACCTCGATATCAAAAAAATCACTTCCGATCAAACTTCCCAAAAATTCAACTTTCATCATTTAAAGCCTAATTTAGCTACAAACCTCCAATTCATAATACGGACACGCTCCTAAGACCAAAATCACCCAACGGAGCTAACGGAACTGACGAAACTCTATTTCGTAGTCGACTTCACACAGTTCCAACCACGATCAAAATCCTAGAGTTTAAGCTTCAGTTTTAGGGACTAAGTATCCCAAAACACTCTGAAACCAAAAACAGAACCTCCCGGCAAGTCACATAAGCAGGAAGAGATACGGGGGAAACAATAAATAGGGTATCGGGGATAATACTCTCAAAACGACTGGCCGGATTGTTACATCAATGACCCAAAAAGTGGAAGATAGCATTAAATAATAATAAATAGTAACGAATGACACTTATGTAAATAAGAATGTGCGAGTTACCCCAAAGAGGGGTTAGATTTGTGGATATTCCTTTTGATAATGATGAATGATTGATGAGCCTTCGAATGTTCCAGTAGTTATTGAATCTAGTGGAAAAGTTATGCAAGAATCTTAGTAGGAAGGTATTTCTCGTGTGCTTGCAATAAAGCCAGATTCTTTCTATAAAGTCAATGTGTTTTCTTACAAATGAATATATTATATCCCCTATCCTTCTATCTCTTTCTATTTATGGGGAACATATATCTATAATACCTTAATAGTACAGGTATAGAGAATACTCTCTAGAATATTCTCCTTTGATGTCATATCCTAAAACTAGCCGTAATTCACTCTATTTACGGTGAGTGCTCGACCTCGACTCTGATCTTCGCTGACTCTTCAATCTCGATCCATGCCGACTCTTCGACCGTCGTCTTCAACAACTTCATTGGCCTTGTCCTTCACTTCTTAAGAGATCGCTTCGACATCAAGCAAGCCTTTATTGAAGTCGTATTGACAACACCTGGCAGTCCACGATTGCCTCTTTAATATTAACATGGTTTGATCATGTCAAAGGTAATTTTTGACCCATACAGGTATCACATTTCATCTCAAGTTTATCAAGTCTCAACCTCTTACTTTGACCAATATAAGTTCAAATCGAATCTTTTCAAAACGTAATGGTATTTAAACAGTCAATTTTTAGCTAGTTTGGACCACATCCTTTTTATTAAAATTGAATATCTAATTTAACTATATATATAATTAATTGATTTTGAAGAGGTTGTTTCTAAAGCTAAACATTAAATAATTAACATCGTTTGCTTCTCATCATCCAAATGTATATAATTTATTTTTTATTCTAAAACTAATAAATACATAATTAAAAAAAGTATTTATATAATATCAACGAAATATCAAAGAAAATCTTATATGTTTGATTAAAAACTATTTGTTTGATAAAGCACATGTTAATGGCAACCGACGATGATGGTTATCGATGATGATGATTGTGAGCAGTGGCGCGGAGCCGCCTTAGGCTAAGGAGTGCCAATTGATACCCCTTTATTGAAAAATTATACTGTATAGTTAGATTGAAATTTAATTTATATATATATATATATATATATTATATTTTGAATCACTTCAATTTTTTTGTGTGATTACTTTTTTATATTTGGTATTGCCTAATGAAATTTCTGCCTCCGCTATTGATTATGAGATAATATAGTTATAGTACGTGGAGGTAGTCAGGATCTCTCGACTAGCCTATTCGTCCTAGTTAACAGTTTCAAAACAAGAAAGTAAATTTTTAAATTAATTGGAACAATATATACGTAATAAATAATATAAATTGTTGTCAAAACGATCTCTCAATTATGAAATTAGAGTATATGCAGGTAGACCCTACAAGAATAGCCTCTTCTCAAAAAAAAATTATTTTAAAAAAGGAATTAATTGGACTCTTTCAGCCTTTTGACAGGATGTCTGGCTAACATTTAAGTAGCAGTACACCATACCTTTGACAGTATATTCCAAATCCACGTGCTAAAAGCCAACTAAATTTAAGTTAAATTGTGCAGATACACGATTATCGTAATTTGACCAAAACCAATGGCGGCTCTCATTCCTACGTTATTTCACATGCTTTATGCAAACTTTGTTGACGGTATAAATATCTTTGCACCGTCGATTAACAGAATCGATATACCAATATTAAATAAAGTTCGAACAATACATAAAAATTAATTATAATTTAAAGCTCTACTTATTTTAAAGTATAGCGACAGCCATTTGCATGTCAAGAAATTTCTAAGTTAATTCGAAGAATGGGGCCGTTGAAAGAGAGTTTCTAACTTCTAAGAAAGCAAATGAATAAAGGAACAACGTTCTTGTGGTGATCAGCTTTTTGGCCTCTAATTATAGATTATCCATTTTTTTCTTCCTTTTACTTTATGGCTGCATATGGAATGGGAAAAATCGATCTAGGATTCTAGAACGAAGAAGAAATATAAAGATCTGAAATGAGAGAAGAGGAAAATTTAAATGCTTGATTAATCATCTTCATATTGTATAGGTCCAAATTTGGACGAGTACGGCGAGAGGCGAGATCCTTACGACGCAACATCCTTTGGTCGTAATAAAGGGCGATGACCGACAGCGGTTAGCAAGCACGCAACATCTGCAGTAGTGTAGGCGTAGTAGAAAACAATTGGAATATGCTTTCCGAATATTCTTTATGTAATACTTTTTTAGGGTTCAAGAGAGGGTTGTCCCTTATAAATAGAGGAAAAGAAATACAAGGGGGATAATTTTTTTACTTATCACAGTGCTGAGATCCATATATCATATTTACCTTTGACTTAGAATATCCATTACAATATCTTTCTATATTCAAAGTTATCATTTCATACTTAATCATTCGGTTTCGAGATATTAAGAAACATTATTCATCTTCTTCACTCCTTGCACCTTTCAAGCTAGATTTTATTATACCTGGCTGAGATTTACCCTTCATCTTCTTTAGTTGATTTAATCAAAAAGGTTTCAATATCTTTTGGTCGAACAATTTGGCGCCGTCTGTGGGGATTTCTTTAGCTAAGATTTTAGTCTCATCTAGACTCTTGAAAGGGATAATCACCTCTTCCTAACTTTGTACAAACTAACAATGGCAGGGAAAGGAGATGCAAGGCAAAAAGCAATAGTAAGCGTCACAACCAACCTCCTGAACACCATCAACGAAGATAGCAGGGAAGATAACGAAAATGAGACATCGGACATCACACCCAGGGGAGACGCTTCACCTCCCCCACATGAAAACGTAACTGCTTCGTGCGAGAACGAAGCCTCCACATCTGCAACAGGAGAGGTACCAACAGTAGTACGAAGACTGCTGGAAGAATGGCTAACAAGTACTTTGAACACCATACCTGATAAGCCCGCCCAAAGGGATAACAGGAATATTACACATGCAGATGTCACGATAAACGCTGATGAGTAAGATGCCCCCGTACATGTAACACTCATGTCGCTAATGACACAGGTAATGACACGCTTCCAGCCGTTTTAAAGAAAATAGAAGAGATGAAAAATGAGAATAAGGCACTTCGTGACCAAATGAAGGAACACCAAGAGAGGGTGGACAAAATACCAGGCACTCCAAAGTTGTTGCCAAAATGAGACTGGTCAATTCATCGAGCAACCATACAGTGAAGAAGCGGCCCCCTACGCCATCCCAAAAACCTTCAAAAGACCGCCCTACCTAAAGATATATGATGGTACTACCAATCCAGAAGATCATATCATCCACTATGTCACAGCCATAATTCAAGGTAACGATCTTTCAAAAGAGCAGGTGCCATCAATGCTATTGAAAACGTTCGGCGAAACCCTAACAGGGGGAGCCTTGACATGGTACTCTCAACTACCGGCATGCTCGATAGTAACGTTCGAGGAAATGGCAGACAAATTTGTCACCGCCCATGCAGGAGCCAAAAAGGCAGAGGCTAGGGTAAATGATATATTTGCTGTAATACAGATACACAGCGAGGGACTTAGGGACTTCTTAGCTCGGTTCAATAGGGTGAGAATGAGCTTGCCGAATGTGTTAGAAGGAATGGCAGTAGCAGCCTTCCAGAATAGACTAAACAGGAACTGGTCGAGAGCGACCAGAAAATTGCTAAAAAGGCTCATGAAATACCCTCCAACTACTTGGGAAGTATCCATAACGCCTACTGCATCGAGGTACGAGCCGACGAGGACGACCTCAATGGTCTGACCCAACGGTTGACGTCCCTTCAAACTGAAACAAGGAAAGATCGTCGCAATGACGGTCGAATAGATTAGTTGGGCCCCGCCTCGGCTGAGAAAGGCACCAGCCTAATGTCAGAACGTCTGCCCCACCTCCACCGCGGCATACGGATGCTCCTCCTCGACATGCAGCACCATATTGACACGAGAAAGGTATGCCTCCACTCCTATCTGCTTGCAATTTTTGTGTTTCTCCTTCAGAAATAGTGTATGCATTAGAGAAACTCGGTCAAAAGGTGCAATGACAACAAAAAATAAGGTCAGATCCCAGCACTCGAAAGTCGAGCGCTTTTTTTGAATTTCACTAAGAAAGGGGTCACAAAACCGAAGATTGCATAGGACTGCGATAGGAGGTAGTGTGAATGCTAAGCTAGGGACACCTAAAAGAGTTGCTGAGCAATCGAGGACAGGCTAACTTTGCTCGCGAACGCGAACAGCCCCAGGGACCTCCAAAACCGCCTTCTCACACTCGCACTATACAGATGATCATCGGCGGGGACGATGGCGCAACAATCAATCATGTCAAGTTCACCACCACACATAAACTCAAACGATCAATCACCCATGAACAGTATAATGACCTCGAAGATAGTATCATCTTCAATAAGTCAGATGCCGATGGTTTGTCTTTCCCTCACTATGATGCTCTTGTTATCACTATACGTATTGCAGATACCGATGTAAAAAGAATAATGGTAGATGACGGGAGCGGCACATGTATTATCCATCCTCGAGTCCTCGTATAGAAAATACTAAAAGACAAAATAATATCGCGCTACATAACGCTAACAGGTTTTAATAATGCAGTTGAACGAACTTCTAGAGAGATAGTGCTACCCATCCTAGCCGAAGGAGTCACCCTGGAAACAGCGTTTCACGTCGTGAACCAGGAAACAACCTACAACGCCATCATAGGGTACCCGTGAATACACTCCATGCGAGAGGTCCCTTCCAGTCTCTATCAAGTGATCAAGTTTCCTACCCCATGGGGAGTATTCAGCATTTGAGGCGAGCAACGTACCACACAAGAGTACTATCGTATTGCCCAAGATTGCGCCTACACCCAACAACTCAAAGAGGCAAATGCAGAAGCATAGCAATCGGCGATGTCGGGAGCCGTACTTGACGTACGGACATACGTTATCAAGGACCTCGACATCGTGGAAGCGTCCGAGTCAACGATAGAAAATCTTGATCCCGTCCTACTAGACGACAACGACAGCACAAAAAAGTCTTATATCGGGCAAAACCTTTCGGAACCAGGTAAGTTTCATAAGTTCTTGACTGACCATGCCAATCTGTTTGCGTTCTCCTATGAAGATATGCCAGGCATCCCAAAGGATATCGCCACACATAAGCTAAATGTCGACCCCTTATACCCGCCACTACAACAAATAAGAAAGAAGTTCAATTCCGCAATCAACGAGGCCGTCAGCGAAGAAGTCGATAAGCTGCTTGCAAATGGCTCCGTCTAAGAGTCAAAGTACCCTTACTGGGTCGCCAATGCGGTCATTGTGAAAAAGAAAAACAAAAAGTGGGGGATGTGTGTAGATTTCACAAACCTAAACAAGGCATGTCCAAAAGATTCTTTTCCACTTCCACACATCGACCAGCTCATCAACGAAACAACAGGATACGAATTACTGAGCTTCTTGGATGCCTACTTGGGTTACAACCAAATCCTCATGGAAGGAGAAGACTCGGAGAAAACCACTTTCATCACTCACCAAGGAACGTACTGTTAGAAGGTTATGTCATTCGGACTAAAGAATGCAAGGGAGACGTATCATAGATTGCTCACCAAAATGTTTAAAAACCAACTCGGTAAAACAATGGAAGTCTACATCAACGACATGCTGGATAAGTCAAAAAGGAAAGAAGATCATATCGATCATCCGAAGGAAGCCTTCGATAAATTAATACGGTACGGGATGAAGCTGAACCCCGAAAATGCGCCTTCGGCATAAACTCGGGTAAGTTTCTCGGTTTCTTGGTATCCCAAAGAGGCATCGAGGTTAACCCAGAACAGATTAAGGCCATCGAAGGAATACCTGAAACATTGACCAGCAAAAATCAGGTACAGAAACTGACGAGACGGTTAGTCGCCCTGTTAGGTTCATCTCACGGTCATTGGATAGATAACATAAATTCTTTAATGTATTAAGGAAAGACAATGGACTTCAGTGGAATTTAGAATATGTCAACGCCCTAAGGAAACTGAAAGCATTCTTGTCTTCACCACCCTTACTCGCCAAGGTAGATCCAGGAGAGTGCCTCCTAGTCTACCTAGCTGTATCCGAAGTCGCGGTAACTGCAGTTCTAGTCCGAGAAAACAAAGGTACACAATCTCCAATTTATTATATCAACAAAACCTTAATTGAACCCGAAACAAGGTACCCCCTACCTTGAAAAACTGGCTCTAGCATTAGTCATAGCTTCACGAAACTTAGACCATATTTTCAGTGCCTGTCACACCTCCTTTTTGCGCGCCCCGCCCCGAAGGGTTAAATGCGCGAGGGAGTTTTTCCAATTTAAGTGACAATATTCGAAATGGGATTATTTATTTAATTCAGAGTCGCCACTTGGGAAAGGTTTGGCTTTTGGTGTCCCAAGTCACCGGTTTATCTTGAATCCCAAATCGAGGAAATTTTCGACTTTTCCAAATGAAGTCTGCGAACCAGAAATTCTAAGTAAGGAATTCTGTTGACCCGAGGGAAGGTGTTAGGCACCCTCGAATCCCGTGGTTCTAGCACGGTCGCTTAAATTGTTATAATGGCTAAATATCTGATTTAAATACATGTTGTGACTTATGTGCTTTTATTAAGTTTAAAACCGCTTTTATTATTATCATTTATTTTTATAGAATTGCAACGTCGTGAAAATGCATCTCGAACCACGTCACAATCAATGCACCCGTGGTCGTCGACACATTTTGACTCCGTTGAGATTTGGATTTGGGTCACATCAATGTGCACCCGTGTTTAAGAAGGTTAAATTATTAAAGGTACGCCTAAAGCAACTAGCGTATTGTTATTTTAGGAAGAGGCCGTGAAGGTTCATTAAACGGCCAAATCCAAAGTCTAGTCAATGGTTATGTATTTTATTGAGGGCCCCGGCGGTTTGTGATTTATTTGGCGAGGCTCGTCTCATTTTTATTTTAAAGGATAAACCTATAGTGACTATATTTTCTATTAAGTTCGTCTCTAAAAATAAAAGAAAATCTCTTAATTATTTACATGCTGAAAACGTAACTTATTAGTTATTAGTTTACGGCTAATGCGATTGGAAAATTGCGATCGAGTTTGTACAAAGAAAAACTGCTTTCATTTTTATATTCTATTATTTACTAATGCTGGAACATGAGAGGGATACACAATAATATCAAAGCCGATTAACTATTCTTCAAGTAATTTAAACTAGCATTATTAGATGAAGAAATCATACATATGCAGCCTCATTACTCATTAATTAATCGACTACATTTTTATACAAAGAGAGGAAAATTAATATTCAAACACAGATTCAAACAAAAGAATTCAACAGGAACAGGAGCCTGATTAATATTTCATTTTCGCTTCAAGCCAAGAGTGTACAAATGTGTACCTGGAGACAGCAGTACAAGAACAAAAGAAGTAGGAGTCAGCAACAGTAATAACGTGGCAACAGCAGGTTCAGCAACACCGCAAAACCAGTAAAAACCAGTAGAATAACCCAGTAACAGATTGAAAACTCAGCAGTGCAAAAGTACAATCGCAGTCAAAGCAGAAGAGAGAAAAGATACGAGATGCAGTAGTTTCTGACTTTTGAATAACACTCGAAGAAAAGCAAACAGAATTGTTCGAGTGAAAGTTCAAATTGTCTTTCTCTTTTACTATCACAAACTCTCTCCAAGTATAAAAGTATGTCAACTCTCAAGTGTAAAAAGAATCTGTCAACTCTCTCTAAAAATCCTCTCAATAATATTCAACTCTTTTTCTCTCCCCCCAAAAATCTCTCTTAAAACTCTCAAGTCTCCCTCTATATATAGCAAGACAAGTCTTCAATTCCCAACCCCCAAATTATTCCCCCAATGGCATGCTTTGTCCCACTATCAAATGTCTTCTTTATTTTAAAACTTTGTCCCCCATGCCTACATTAAATAAATGCCACATTACCAACCCATTACAATATGTTCCCCATGCCTATATTAAACAAGTACAAGATTCCTCCCCATTATGTTTTGTCTTGTCCCCCATTATATTAAACAAGTACATCAAAAACCCCACCCCATTATATTTGTCCCACATGCTTAACATAAAGAATCAAAATAATGTTCAATTACCAAACTACCCCTCCGACCTTATTGCAATTACAAATCTACCCCCGAATGCAATGCAATTTACCAAATTACCCCTCTGCTCTAAACAATCAATTAATCATAACTCAACCAAAATATAGTCAAGATGACCAATTTCTCAACAATCTTCAACAACAATTTACATGAACATGATGAACAACACAAACTCCAAATTAATGGAAATAAATCAACCATATCGGGAACCAATCCTGGTTAATTTAGACCATTAATGGATGAACAAAGAGACAATAATACAAACAACAATATGCATGATTCAAATATCAAGCAAATCACAAACAAACATGAACTCACATTCTATCACTGAATTTAATCATGAACTTCAAACAAAGATGAACATGAATTAAATCTATTTTTAGCAACAAACATGACGGATTCACATGACTCAAACAACATTAATGATTCCCGGAAAATACATAACAACATGAAACAAATTGAAGAAATAACCAATTAAATTTCAATTTGAATCTAACAAACTTTAAACTAACAAATAATCAATTAAACAACAATACAAACATGAAAACAATTAATTAATCTTTCATTTGAAATCTGAAAAAATTAATTTAACAAGAACACATGAACATGAACAAAACAAAAAAAATCATTTCTAACGATTTTAGATTCGAGAAATATCAAAACGAAATACGGACAAACATAAAACTCAAAAACTACTAACCGGACTGAAACGAAGAGTGTATGGACTGACTCGACGAACCTCGGCCAAAGTTCGACCACACGACGATGAACGAATTTAAGAAGCGAACCAAGTAGCGCCGAAGCAGTAGCAGCAGTTCGGCGCAACGGAAGGGATGAAACAGGAGCAGTTGGGGTGCGTTTGGCTTGCTTGTAGACGACGAAGTTCGGCGAGGCAGACGACGCAACCCCGGAGGTTCGTTTGGACGACGAAAGCTAAAAGCAGAAGGAGCAGCTACGGCAGCCATGGATGACGCGAAACAGGAGCAGCTGGGTGCGTTTGCTCGTGAAGAAACCATGGACGACGAGCTAGAACAGATGCAACTCGCGTCCAAGTAAACACATGCAACTCAGCCATGAACGATGAAGCTGGAACGAGGTCGGGGGCAAAGACTGCCATGGACGTCGAGCTTCAAACCCAAGCTTGACGTCGACGCAGCAGTCGCGGGGTTTACTTGGATGCGAGGGATGTGTTGTTGATAGAGAGGCAGCCATGGGAGCTGCTCGTGCGGAAGGGGAGGTAGCCATGGATGGCTTGGGGTGTTTTTGGTGTTTTGGAGAAGAAGAAACCCAAAAATGGGGGCGGATGGTTTAGGTCTCTTTTTTAGGGTTTTTTTGTTCTTTTTATTTTTTTCTTTTGTTTTGTGTCTTTGAAATGCAAGATAGGGGTATGGGGTTATGGATTGGGTTAATGGGGCGTACCGGGTCGACCCATGTGGAGATGGACTGGGTCATGGATAAGGTTGGACAAATATTTGGGCCTGGGGTTGAATTTTGAAGAAGTGGCCCAATCCGATTTTTCTTTGTATTTTTGTTCTCTTTTCTTCTTTTATTTTCTAAAACTAAATTATAAAAATACTTAAATTATTATTAAGAACTAAATTAAGTTATAAAAGCGCAAATTAACTCCCAATAACAATTAACGCACAATTAAGTAATAATTAAGCATAAAATTGTTCATTTGGACATTAAATGCTAAAAATGCAAAAGATGCCTATTTTTGTAATTTTTAATTTTTGTAAAACTAATTTAATTACTAACAATTGTAGAATGAAATCCTACATGCAAAATGCGACATATTTTTATATTTTTTATTAATTTAACAAATAAGCAAACACAGACAAATACAAATAATTATCCAAAAATATCACAAAAATACTCAAAATTGCACACCAAGGAAAATCATTTTATTTTGCATTTTCTGGGAGTATTTCTCATATAGGGCAAAAATCACGTGCTTACAGCTGCCCCTCTTTGCCCGAAGACACGAAGGGTTTTCGCGCAAAGATAAAGTGAGCGATTTTTGCCTATCCGAGTACTCCGTGTGAAGCATTTTTTTTGAAAAAGATTTAACCGAACCTCTGCTTCAAAGGTTTCCTACATATCCCTGGCTAAAGGGGAATCAGGTTAATGTAGTTCGGGAAACTTTGGGTAGCTGGGACTACCATGGGATTGCAATGCTTGTTGTTACTGCTGTTGCTGTTGTCACCGCTGCTTTACTGACCGCCTTATTACAACCAAAGAAAAATTGAAACTGAACTAAACACTTATATGCATGTCAACTGCTAGTTACAAGATTCCTATCTATGATTCTTTTGCGACTTGATCTTGGGTCTTAGCTGATTCTGCTTGTAGACTCCGATCTGAATCTTGATGCTTGCAAGTTGTAGGCGCCTATTTATTTCTGCGATACTGAATAGGACGGGGTTGGTAGAACTCGGGACCTTGATCAAACCTTTGAACGATCCGCCTCTCGCCTTTCCGAATATCTCGGGACATCTTCTTTTTGTCTTTTTCTTCTTAGATTCTGAGTTGAGACTCATCTCGTGGGTCATTTCGATCCGTGTGGCTCGAGGTTAGACCTGCGGGAAAAACAAACGAACGAAATTTTTTGCCCCAGTTTCACTAGGAAAATTTCGTGAATTATTCGCCAAGAAGTTCATAAAATTGATGAAAGAAGATATGAATGCTTAATTCAAGGTTGGAGCCCTAATACCGACTAGGTGGGGAGAAGTTCAGTTTTAGAGTTGAAACTCTAATACTGACCAACTGGGGAAAAATTCAGTTTAGGGTTGGGGCCCTAATGCTGACTAAAGGAAAAGTTCAGTTTAGGGTATAAAACCCTAATGCTGACTAAAGGAAAAAAGTTCAGTTTAGGGTTTAAAACCCTAATGCCGACTAAATGGAAAAAGTTTAGTTTAGGGTTTAAAACCCTAATGCTGACTAAAGGGAAAAAAGTTCAGTTTAGGATTTAAAACCCTAATGCTGACTAAAGGGAAAAAGTTCAGTTTAGGGTTTAAAACCCTAATGCTGACTAAAGGAAAGAGTCCAGTTTAGGGTTTAAAACCCTAATGCTGACTGAATGGAAAAGAGTTCAGTTTAGGGTTTAAAACCCTAATGCTGACTGAATGGAAAAGAGTTCAGTTTAGGGTTTAAAACCCTAATGCTGACTGGCTGGAAAATTCAGTTTAGGGTTTAAAACCCTAATGCTGACTGAATGAAAAAGTTCAGTTTACGGTTTAAAACCCTAATGCTGACTGAAGGAAAAGTTCAGTTTAGGGTTTAAAACCCTAATGCTACCTAGAGGAAAAGTTCAGTTTAGGGTTTAAAACCCTAATACTGACTGAATGGAAAAGAGTTCAGTTTAGGGTTTAAAACCCTAATGCTGGCTGAAAGGAAAAAGTTCAGTTTAGGGTTTAAAACCCTAATGCTACCTAGAGGAAAAGTTCAGTTTAGGGTTTAAAACCCTAATACTGACTGAATGGAAAAGAGTTCAATTTAGGGTTTAAAACCCTAATGCTGGCTGAAAGGAAAAAGTTCAGTTTAGGGTTTAAAACCCTAATGCTGACTGAAAGGAAAAATTCAGTTTAGGGTTTAAAACCCTAATGCTACCTAGAGGAAAAGTTCAGTTTAGGGTTTAAAACGCTAATACTGACTGAATGGAAAAGCGTTCAGTTTAGGGTTTAAAACCCTAATGCTGGCTGAAAGGAAAAAGTTCAGTTTAGGGTTTAAAACCCTAATGCTGACTGGCTGGAAAGTTCAGTTTAGGGTTTAAAACCCTAATGCTGACTGAAAGGAAAAATTCAGTTTAGGGTTTAAAACCCTAATGCTGGCTGAAAGGAAAAAGTTCAGTTTAGGGTTTAAAACCCTAATGCTGACTGGCTGGAAAGTTCAGTTTAGGGTTTAAAACCCTAATGCTGACTGAAAGGAAAAATTCAGTTTAGGGTTTAACACCCTAATGCTGACTGAATGAAAAAGTTCAGTTTAGGGTTTAAAACCCTAATGCTGACTGAATGGAAAAGTTTAGTTTAGGGTTTAAAACCCTAATGCTGACTAAATGGAAAAAGTTCAGCTTAGGGTTTAAAACCCTAATGCTGACTGAATGGAAAAAGTTCAGTTTAGGGTTTAAAACCCTAATGCTGACTAAAGGGAAAAGTTCAGTTTAGGGTTTAAAACCCTAATGCTGACTGAAAGGAAAAAGTTCAGTTTAGAGTTTAAAACCCTAATGCTGACTAAAGGGAACGAGTTCAGTTTAGGGTTTAAAACCCTAATGCTGACTGAATGGAAAAAGTTCAGTTTAGGGTTTAAAAACCTAATGCTGACTAAAGGGAAAAGTTCAGTTTAGGGTTTAAAACCCTAATGCTGACTAAATGGAAAAAGTGCAGTTTAGGGTTTAAAACCCTAATGCTGACTGAAAGGAAAAGTTCTGTTTAGGGTTTAAATCCCTAATGCTGACTAAAAGGAAAAAGTTCAGTTTAGGGTTTAAAACCATAACGCTGATTGCATGGAAAAGCTCAGTTTAGGGTTTAAAACCCTAATGCTGGCTGAATGAAAGGGTTCAGTTTAAGGGTTTAAAACCTTAATGCTGACTAAAGGAAAAAGTTCAGTTTAGGGTTTAAAACCCTAATGCTGACTAAATGGAAAAAGTGCAGTTTAGGGTTTAAAACCCTAATGCTGACTGAAAGGAAAAGTTCAGTTTAAGGTTTAAAACCCTAACGCTGATTGCATGGAAAAGCTCAGTTTAGGGTTTAAAACCCTAATGCTGGCTGAATGAAAGAGTTCAGTTTAGGGTTTAAAACCCTAATGCTGACTAAAGGAAAAATTCAGTTTAGGGTTTAAAACCCTAATGCTGATTGCATGGAAAAGCTCAGTTTAGGGTTTAAAACCCTAATGCTGGCTGAATGAAAGAGTTCAGTTTAGGGTTTAAAACCCTAATGCTGACTAAAGGAAAAGTTCAGTTTAGGGTTTAAAACCCTAATGCTGACTAAAGGAAAAGTTCAGTTTAGGGTTTAAAACCCTAATGCTGACTGAAAGGAAAAATTCAGTTTAGGGTTAAAACCCTAATGTTGACTAAAGGGAAAGAGTTCAGTTTAGGGTTTAAAACCCTAATGCTGACTGAAGGGAAAAGTTCAGTTTAGGGTTTAAAACCCTAATGCTGACTGAAAGGAAAAAGTTCAGTTTAGGGTTTAAAACCCTAATGCTGACTAAAGGAAAAGTTCAGTTTAGGGTTTAAAACCCTAATGCTGACTAAAGGGAAAATTCAGTTTAGGGTTTAAAACCCTAATGCTGATTGCATGGAAAAGCTCAGTTTAGGGTTTAAAACCCTAATGCTGGCTGAATGAAAGAGTTCAGTTTAGGGTTTAAAACCCTAATGCTGACTAAAGGAAAAGTTCAGTTTAGGGTTTAAAACCCTAATGCTGACTAAAGGAAAAGTTCAGTTTAGGGTTTAAAACCCTAATGCTGACTAAAGGGAAAATTCAGTTTAGGGTTTAAAACCCTAATGCTGACTGCATGGAAAAGCTCAGTTTAGGGTTTAAAACCCTAATGCTGGCTGAATGAAAGAGTTCAGTTTAGGGTTTAAAACCCTAATGCTGACTAAAGGAAAAGTTCAGTTTAGGGTTTAAAACCCTAATGCTGACTAAATGGAAAAAGTTCAGCTTAGGGTTTAAAACCCTAATGCTGACTAAAGGGAACGAGTTCAGTTTAGGGTTTAAAACCCTAATGCTGACTGAAAGGGAAAAGTTCAGTTTAGGGTTTAAAACCCTAATGCTGACTGGTTGGGGGGGGGGTAAAGTTCGAGAATGCTAGCTAGCCTCTTTTTTTGGATTTTCTTGTTTTAGTAGCAGATAAAAGGGAGTCTCGTAGAAACTTACCTTTCGAGTGAATTCCTTATTGTCAAAATATTTCTTGTACCCATGTACCTTCTTCTTTGGGCGACACCTGCTTCTTGCACGGTTGTCTTGGATTATACCTGTTTCAACTTTTCAGACAAAGAACAATTGTTAGTTCGAAAATGACGGTCGGTTTGGTGACCTTGATCGTTCCTGTTGCTTTGTTGTGTCCTTATTTCTGTCGCGAAGTCCCGCCGTTGATTGGATTCAAATGGCGAAACTCTTTTGACTGCTCAGGCTTGGTATTTCCAGATTCTGTGATGATTTGCCTCGTAAGGCTCTTTTTTTTTTCTCTTTTTTTTGTGTCCCATCTTGCTTGGAGATTCTCAACGGGGATTTTATTGGGGATACTCTGTGGGGATTTGTATAAAAGGAAGCTCTGTGGGGGGAATATTTACAAAGTGGATTCTTTGTGTGGATTTTTGTACAACGGGGAATGCTGGGGATTTGTTTCAAAGCGGGCTTTCTAGGATTTGTTGGGGTAAGCTTGTTGGGAATTTTTACAAAGGGACTCGCTGGGGATGTGCTGGGGAAATTCCAACGGGGATTTTTTTTTTTTTTTAATTTTTATATTGGGGAGACTTTGTGGGGGATTGTACAAGGGGAGACTCTGTGGGGATTTGTACAGAACGGACTTGCTGGGGATTTGTTGGGGCAAGCTTGCTGGAGAATTTTTACAAGGGGAGGCTTTGTGGGGATTTCTTTTTTTTTTTTTTTTTTTTTAACTTCGTGGAGGCGATTAACCATGTGAAACTCAAACCTTTCAACTTCAATTGCCTTTATAGGCTGCCATGACCAGTCGAGGTCGTCTTGATGCCCCCTGCTGAGGCTAGGTGCCCTTTTCACATTAGCGTGTATCCAACGAAAGCCCTGTAAATCAGTCTTGCCATCCTTTCTTTGTCTTGGTTTTGGAACAGTGTTAGACCAAAAGGGATTCAAAGAGAAACAAATAATTGAATGGAGAATGAGTTTAAAACTAGAAGTGTCCCTTTCGGGGAAAGGAGAGAAGGACTTATCCGGAGTACATGCGGACTTCAATGAACATGACATGCCTTTTGGACTGGATGCCTGATCTGTGTAAACCGTCTGACTCCCAAAAATTTATCACAACTTTGCCTTGAATACCGAGGAACCTTGCTAGGACTCTGTTGATGACGGTGGTTGTGAGGATCTCATTTTCGGTCATGGGCGCCCTTTGTGGGTTTTCACGAGCTGGCATTTTCATTTCGTTTCTTACCATCTCCTTATAGTGCCCGGGTGGGTGTTCACTAAACAAGACTTCTCATTTTGATTTTCTCTGCTTAGCGTCGCCTTACGGTGCCCGTGTGGGTTTTCACCAATAAGACTCTCTCATTTTATTCTTCTCATTTTGTTGTATCAGACCCAAATAAATCCATCCTCCCATTTTGAACCGCTTTGCCGATTGATTAGAAGGAGTTGAACAAGGTTTGGGGTGAAAAGAATTTGGATTGAACTACAACTTTGGAACCTTTTGGGCGGGATTATTGCTGAATCGTTATAACTTCTACCCCAGTTTCACTTTTGGGGGACTTCTTGGATTTTTGTTTTGGTATGACTGAACCCCAAGGAGAGGTTGCCTACGTATCCTTTCGGAATCAAGTCAAACGTAGTTCAGGCCACTTTTGTTTTTGGATTTTTGTTTTTGTTTTTTCTGATTTGCTTTGTTTTTCACTTCCTTTCCTTTTTCATTTTCATTGTCTCCCTTTTTTTTGTATATATATTTTCTTATTTTTCCAATTCTTTCTTCTTCTTTTTTTTTCTTTTTCATTTCAATTTTTTTCATTTTATTTTCAATAATATTTTCAGGTTCCAAAGAGGGTAATCAAAGAAGAGTAACCAGCTCAAATGGGTTTGCAAAGGGTTGATAGTGTTTGGGTAGCGAGAATGAAAGCCTTCGTCATCTCAACCGGAAAAGATTTTATTATATAAAGGATCCAACATAGTACCTTTTGACTGCATTTGCATTGACAGTTATTTCAAGGACATTTCCTTCGATGTGTCCCAAGTACAACGCACTCTTTTTGGCAGTACTCTTGTTGTAATGTATGGACCTTTCCAATTTCGGGAATCAATTTTCCTTCAGTTGTTCCAACTCTTTGTCTTGTTTCCTTAAGCTATTCTTCATTGCGACCCAATTCTTGATTCATTATTTCGAGGTCTGACAGAGTTTTAAGATCCGGGCATGAAGTCCGCAAGCATGTCATATTATTGAAATCTGCATTTAACAGAACTAAAAGAGAATGAGAAAATTGACAAGATTTAAGAAAAGAGACATTCCGGGAAAATGAAATATCAATTTCATTTGATTTTTTTTTAAAATTTTTGAAGATAGAAGGGTTTACATCGGAAAGTAAGACAATAAAGTAAAACATCTGGATCACACCCTGAGATAATCCAGATGCAGAAAGGATAGCAAGACTAGCTACCGAGACTCCCGTCTGATGGGGAACTTTCAAGCTTGACAATCATTTTTTTTTTGGCTTTTCTTCTGTCTCGGCAATGGCTGCAATAGCCTTCAGTGCCGGATCAAATTCCTCAGCTTCACAGATCATTCCATCTGTTGGCCCAATTGTGAGAGTAGGCAGGGGAATGTTCATCATATTAGGAACCTTTTCGTCCCGGGGAACGGTTCTTTCAGCTTCAATCAAGTCCTCAACTGCCATTTTGAGGTTCCAATGACCAACAGTCCTTTGTACCATGCCCCACTGCTCCAGAGTGGCATTCACATCTAGTATCAGCTCGATGCAGGGAGGGGGACTCGGTGTTTGGCCGATTTGGGGCCACTGGCTGTAGCAGACTTCGCCTGACTAGCTTTTGGAACAAGCCTGAGTATGATTCACCAATAGAGGTGAACTGATTCCTTTTGAAAGACTCTCTTGGGTGAAGATTGTACTGATGAACATTTGATTGGGGGACTATATGTAGCTTGGTAAGGATGGGCGTTTCTGGGAGGTGGAGCTCAGTTTTGTGTATAATGTTGTGGCCGCGTGCAAGGCTGCTCATCACTGCATACCAACAAAACCAATCACCTGAATAGAACCTGGCTAATTTACTCACACACACAACCTTGTTAGTTTTGAAGCATTTAACATATAGGAAATCGCACGATGGGATGCAACGCACCTAAACAGTTAAACGCTTTTACCATGTATTTTTAACGGGTTGCATGTTTCATCCCGGCCCTAAACTAGCCCTCTTCACTATGTACCTCTTTTCTTTTATTCTTGCCTCTCTTTAGTCACTCTTGATCTTGTTTTTGCCGCTCTTTTATTTTTTGCACTCTTTTTTTTCTTTTTTCCTTTTTTTTCTATTTTCTTTTTCACTCGATTTTCTTTTTCCTTTTCTTTCAGTTTTTTTTCTCAATTTATTTTATAGCTATGATCGAATCCAATGGAGATTGCCTACGTATCATGACCCCGCATGAATCAGATCTTGCGTAGTTCGGGCCGAATGAAAGGTAAAAGCAATGAAACATTTTTTTTCATAATAAAATATTGGGTTTCAACACTCACAAAATGCAACCGAACGGTTATTTTTTGCAGACGTGGCCCCTTCCAAATTTCACATGAATTTTGAGGCCGGGGAGGATCATTTTACAAACTTGTCCGTTCTTTTACGAAAATAACCTTTCGACAACTGAAAGATACTCTAAGGCTACTTCGGCAAGAACGGTTTAAGACGCGACCGAAGCTGGCTCGGCTTATTATGACAAAATTCAAACGGTATTCACCCGACCGCTGACTCTTTGTTTTTTTTTGTTTTTGTTTTTTTTTTTTCAAATTACAATAAAAACCTGGTGTTGCAAACACGGCCCTTCAGCGCCTCGGGGCGAAGGTTTTTAAGGCTGTGTGGGTCAACTGGACAAAAAATACTAAACAAGACCCAAAGGTGGCTGTTTATGCAAAGTCAGCCTTCCGGCATCCCTTTCGGGAACATTCGGCTATTTATGATAAACAGCATCACCTGACTTATTTATGACTCTTTTTATCGTTTTCCAAATTAGAAAACTCACTATTGCCAACACGGCCTTTCAACGCCTCGGTGACGAAGATTTTAAGGCTGTGTGGGTCAACTGGACCAAACCTTAAAAAATAACCCAAAGGTGGCTGTTTATGCAAAGTCAGCCTTCCGGCGTCCCTTTCGGGAACATTCGGCTATTTATGACAAAACAGCATCACCTGACTTATTTATGATTCTTTTTATCGTTTTTTTTTCAAATTAGAAAACTCAATATTGCCTACACGGCCTTTCAACGCCTCGGTGACGAAGATTTTAAGGCTGTGTGGGTCAACTGGACCAAACCTTAAAAAATGACCCAGAGGTGGTTGTTTATGCAAAGTCAGCCTTCCGGCGTCCCTTTCGGGAACATTCGGCTATTTATGACAAAACAACATCACCTGACTTATTTATGACTCTTTTTATCGTTTTTTTTTCAAATTAGAAAACTCAATATTGCCAACACGGCCTTTCAACGCCTCGGTGACGAAGATTTTAAGGCTGTGTGGGTCAACTGGACCAAACCTTAAAAAATGACCCAAAGGTGGCTGTTTATGCAAAGTCAGCCTTCCGGCGTCCCTTTCGGGAACATTCGGCTATTTATGACAAAACAGCATCACCTGACTTATTTATGACAGATTTAAAATTTGACATATATTTTTGGCTATTTTTAGCAAAAGGGAAGGTTGGACACCACCCAACTTATTTATGGTAAAATTTAAAATTTGACACGTTTTATTTATTTATTGATTTTTGGCTATTTTAGCGAAAGGTGGGGTTGAACCCGATGAGGGTTGCCTACGTATCTCACATCCGGTGAGAATCAAACCCGCGTAGTTCGGGCATCGAAAATGGAGTAACTAGACTAACCCTTTTTTTTTTGGAATTTTTGAAAGAAATGCTTTAAAAGAAGAAAGAAAATTTTGTTTATTTTGATTTTTGTTTTATTTTTTTTAAAGAAAGACTTCTAAAAATTTATTTGCTTTTGACTTGAACTTTGGAAATATTTTTTTTTCTTTATTATTTTTTAAACAAAAAGAAAATGTGTTTGGTTGATTTTTTTTTGTTTGTTTTACCTTTTCTACGGAAGAAAGAATGTATATGATGTTGCCTCTTAAATTTTGAAAGAGGGACTTTTAAGAAAATGATGTGAAATTCTGAGTTTTATTTATTTACAAAAGCACTTCTAAAGAAAAATCCTAATATTTTGGAATTCAATTTTTCAAATATTTTTTTTTTGGATATTTTACAAAAAAGAGACTAAAAAGCAAAGAGTATTTTTTTTTGTATTTTTGTTGCTGCTTTTTAATTCTTATTTCATTTTTTCATATGAAAGACTTCAGAAAGAAGGAGACTATTTATTTATTTTTTTTATATTTTTTTATTTGAGTTTAAAGAAAACTTCTATATTATTTTTTATTTCTTTTTTTTTGTATTTTCTAAAGAAACATTTATAAAGAAAGAACTAAAGAAAAATATATTTTTTTTGGATTTTTAAAAATTGGGGCCGGAACGATGAGGTTTGCCTACGTATCTCACATCCGGTGAGAATCAGACCCGCGTAGTTCGGTCCGATCAAAATAGGAGAAACAAAAATAAAATCCTTTAAAGAAAAGAAGAATAACTATTTTTTCTGGAATTTTGTTATATGTTTTTTTTATTTTATTTTATTATTTATTTTTTGAAAAGAGACCAAGGAAATACTTATACATTTTAAACTTCCTTTTTTTTCATTTTTTTTTTGAAATTTCGAAAATCTTTTAAAGAGGTACTACAAATGAAACAATAATTTTTTTGATTTTTTTTATTTATATATATTTTGGATTTTGAAAGTGATTAAAAGGAATAGTCAAACTGAAAGACAAGCTTTGTTTTTATTTTTTTTAATATATTTTTTTAAAAAATATTCCGGTGAGGTTTTGACATTACTTGGACATTGGTTTTTTTTTTTCAAAAGAATAAGTAATTATCTCCCTACCCTGCTATTCTTTTTTGAAAATTTTTCGGAAACCGGTCAATATGCAGATCTGAAGCAAATAGATGCGCAGAACGAACGGGATGCAGCAGGATGGTCTTTTCATTTCAGGTTGCCTGTCCTAGACGGACCCAACCCCTGTGTTGAGTCCCCTATGTCAAACGCAACATGATGCAGATAAACGTTCCTACTAGGGATCCGACATGAGGTTTCGTTATACTAGGTTTATGACCTGGGTAGATGTTCTAGACTGTGTACTCGAGCGGACAACTCGAGTCGAGGAGGGGCAACTTACCGGGAACCAAAAGGCCGTCCGGCTTCGTAACTTATCCGTCCTCTTTCTTATTTCAGGTATCGACACTAACAAAATAGGGAGCCTCGACCAGCGAGCTTCTCCCCGGAGGTGAAGAGAGAAGGGTTCGGCACAGTTTATATACATTTCAGATAATATCAAAATGGTAAAAGACAACTTTTAGCACGTTATGTCAAAACACGTAATAAACATCAGATAATAAAGCGAAATATAACAATTATTCTAAGCTCAAATTCTTGAACCCTGAACCAGTGGTTCTGGGTTCGAATCCCCAGCAGAGTCGCCAGAGCTGTCACACCTCTTTTTTGCGCGCCCGCCCCGAAGGGTTTAATGCGCGAGGGGAGTTTTTCCAATTTAAGTGACAATATTCGAAATGAGATTATTTATTTAATTCAGAGTCGCCACTTGGGAAAGGTTTGGCTTTTGGTGTCCCAAGTCACCGGTTTATCTTGAATCCCAAATCGAGGAAATTTTCGACTTTTCCAAATGAAGTCTGCGAACCAGAAATTCTAAGTAAGGAATTCTGTTGACCCGAGGGAAGGTGTTAGGCACCCTCGAATCCCGTGGTTCTAGCACGGTCGCTTAAATTGTTATAATGGCTAAATATCTGATTTAAATACATGTTGTGACTTATGTGCTTTTATTAAGTTTAAACCGCTTTTATTATTATCATTTATTTTTATAGAATTGCAACGTCGTGAAAATGCATCTCGAACCACGTCACAATCAATGCACCCGTAGTTGTTAACACATTTCGACTCCGTTGAGATTTGGATTCGGGTCACATCAATGTGCACCCGAGTTTAAGAAGGTTAAATTATTAAAGGTACGCCTAAAGCAACTAGCGTATTGTTATTTTAGGAAGAGGCCGTGAAGGTTCATTAAACGGCCAAATCCAAAGTCTAGTCAATGGTTATGTATTTTATTGAGGGCCCCGGCGGTTTGTGATTTATTTGGCGAGGCTCGTCTCATTTTTATTTTAAAGGATAAACCTATAGTGACTATATTTTCTATTAAGTTCGTCTCTAAAAATAAAAGAAAATCTCTTAATTATTTACATGCTGAAAACGTAACTTATTAGTTATTAGTTTACGGCTAATGCGATTGGAAAATTGCGATCGAGTTTGTACAAAGAAAAACTGCTTTCATTTTTATATTCTATTATTTACTAATGCTGGAACATGAGAGGGATACACAATAATATCAAAGCCGATTAACTATTCTTCAAGTAATTTAAACTAGCATTATTAGATGAAGAAATCATACATATGCAGCCTCATTACTCATTAATTAATCGACTACATTTTTATACAAAGAGAGGAAAATTAATATTCAAACACAGATTCAAACAAAAGAATTCAACAGGCACAGGAGCCTGATTAATATTTCATTTTTCGCTTCAAGCCAAAAGTGTACAAATGTGTACCTGGAGACAGCAGTACAAGAACAAAAGAAGTAGGAGTCAGCAACAGTAATAACGTGGCAACAGCAGGTTCAGCAACACCGCAAAACCAGTAAAAACCAGTAGAATAACCCAGTAACAGATTGAAAACTCAGCAGTGCAAAAGTACAATCGCAGTCAAAGCAGAAGAGAGAAAAGATACGAGATGCAGTAGTTTCTGACTTTTGAATAACACTCGAAGAAAAGCAAACAGAATTGTTCGAGTGAAAGTTCAAATTGTCTTTCTCTTTTACTATCACAAACTCTCTCCAAGTATAAAAGTATGTCAACTCTCAAGTGTAAAAAGAATCTGTCAACTCTCTCTAAAAATCCTCTCAATAATATTCAACTCTTTTTCTCTCCCCCCAAAAATCTCTCTTAAAACTCTCAAGTCTCCTTCCCAATGTCAAGACAAGTCTTCAATTCCCAACCCCCAAATTATTTCTCCAATGGCATGCTTTGTCCCACTATCAAATGTCTTCTTTATTTTAAAACTTTGTCCCCCATGCCTACATTAAATAAATGACACATTACCAACCCATTACAATATGTCCCCCATGCCTACATTAAACAAGTACAAGATTCCTCCCCATTATGTTTTGTCTTGTCCCCCATTATATTAAACAAGTACAAGATTCCTCCCCATTATATTTTGTCTTGTCCCCCATTATGTTAAACAATTATATCAAAAACTCACCCCTATATTTGTCCCCCATGCTTAACATAAAGAATCAAAATAATGTTCAATTACCAAACTACCCCTCCGACCTTATTGCAATTACAAATCTACCCCCGAATGCAATACAATTTACCAAATTACCCCTCTGCTCTAAACAATCAATTAATCATAACTCAACCAAAATATAGTCAAGATGACCAATTTCTCAACAATCTTCAACAACAATTTACATGAACATGATGAACAACACACAACTCCAAATTAATGGGAATAAATCAACCATATCGGGAACCAATCCTGGTTAATTTAGACCATCAATGGATGAACAAAGAGACAACAATACAAACAACAATATGCATGATTCAAATTAAATCAACAAATCACAAACAAACATAAACTCACATTAAATCACTGGATTTAAACATGAACTTCAAACCAAGACGAACATGAATTAAATCTATTTTTAAGCAACAAACATGACGGATTCACATGACTCAAACAACACTAATAATTTCTGGAAAATACATAACAACATGAAACAAATTGAAGAAATAATTAATTAAATTTCAATTTGAATCTAACAAACATTAGACTAATAAATATTTATATAAACAATAATACAAACATGAAATAACATGAAAAACAATTAATTAATCTTTCATTTGAAATCTGAAAAATTAATTTAACAAGAACACATGAACATGAACAAAACAAAAAATCATTTCTAACGATTTTAGATTCGAGAAATATCAAAACGAAATACGGACAAACATAAAACTCAAAAACTACTAACCGGACTGAAACGAAGAGTGTATGGACTGACTCGACGAACCTCGGCCAAAGTTCGACCACACGACGATGAACGAATTTAAGAAGCGAACCAAGCAGCGCCGAAGCAGTAGCAGCAGTTCGGCGCAGCGGAAGGGATGAAACAGGATTAGCTGGGGTGCGTTTGGCTTGCTTGTAGACGACGAAGTTCGGCGAGGCAGACGACGCAACCCCGGAGGTTCGTTTGGACGACGAAGCTGAAAGCAGAAGAAGCAGCTACGGCAGCCATGGATGGAGGTCGAGACTCGAGCCATGAACAACAGCTACGAACAACAGCAGTGACGCATCCATGGACGACGAGCTGGAACAGATGCAGCTCGGCCATGGATTCAACAGCGACGAGCTGCTGTGTCATTTGGATGGGGAATATGAAGGCAGTGACAGCAGTAGCAGCTTGCAGTTGAAAGCAAAAGAAGCGAGGTGGAGGAGGGCAGTGTTGACGATGGGCAACGACGACGAGGGAGGGGACTGTTTGGTCGAAGGACTGGACGACGAAGGAGCAGCGGGGTTATGGTCAGTGACGCCGACGAAGCCATGGGAGGCAGCCATGGTTAGCTTGGGTTGAAGGTTTTGGAGAGGAAGAAGATGGAGGGGGGCGGGTAAGCTTAGGTCTTTTTTAGGGTTTTTTTTGGTTTTTTGTTTTGTTTTGTTTTGTGTTGGATGAAAAATGAAGAGGGGTTGTTGGGTTAATGGGTTAATGGGGCGGACCGGGTCGACCCGGTCTGTAGTGGACTGGGTCATGGAGAAGATTGGGTAATTATTTGGGCCTGAGGTTGAAATTTGAAGAAGTGGCCCAATCCGATTTTTCTTTGTATTTTTGTTATTTTTTCTTCTTTTATTTTCTAAAACTAAATTATAAAAGTTCTTAAATTATTATTAAGAACTAAATTAAGTTATAAAAGCGCAAATTAACTCCCAATAACAATTAACGCACAATTAAGTAATAATTAAGCATAAAATTGTATATTTGGACATTAAATGCTAAAAATGCAAAAAATGCCTATTTTTGTAATTTTCATTTTTTGTAAACAAACTCAATTACTAACAATTGTAGAATTAAATCCTACATGCAAAATGCGACATATTTTTGTATATTTTTATTAATTTAACAAATAAACATGCACAGAAAAATACAAATAATTATTCAAAATATCACAAAATATCACAAAATTGCACACCAAGAAAAAATCATTTTATTTTGAATTTTTGGGAGTAATTCTCATACAGGGCAAAAATCACGTGCTTACATCCGCTGAAGAAAAACCATCTCTTAGTAAGACTTGTTCAAATTTTCCATACCATTACTTAGGAGCTTGTTTAAGGCCGTAAAAAGATTTAATTAATTTACAAACTTTATTTTCATGTCCAAGAATGACACAACCTTCATGTTGAACCATATAAATTTCTACTTCTAAATCACCATTTAGAAAAGCAATTTTGACATCCATCTGGTGGATAAAAAGCTTATGGATTGAAGCTAAGGCAATTAAAACTCGAATAGAAGAAATTTTAGTCACTGGTGCAAATGTATCAAAATAATCTATATTTTATTTTTGAGAAAATTCTTTTGCTACTAACCGAGCTTTATATTTATCTAAAGATCCATCAGGATTAAATTTCTTTTTGAAAATCCATTTACAACCAATAGGCTTTGCACCAGGAGGTAAATCAGTTAAAATCTATGTGTTATTTTTCAAAATAGAATCGATTTCAACTTTTATTGCCTCTTTCTAGTAATTAGCTTCTGAAGAAGATATAACTTCAAAATATTTTGATGGTTCATTATCGACAAGAAAAGTTTGAAAATCATTTCCATAAGGAAAATATCTTTTCTAGGCCTTTTGCTCCTTCTCAGTTCCTCATTAGAGGCAATTTCATTATTTGTTTCAACATGTGTATGAGAAATTTTATCAGATAATGGATTAATATATTCAAAGAACTCAGCATTCTTTGTCTTAATTATAGTATTACAATAAAGCACATCACTTTTTAAAATAAGAAATCTATATGCAACACTATGTTCAGCATATCCAATTAGCATGCAAATCAGCAGTTTTAGAACCTATTTTTCTCTTTTTTGATTCAGGCAAAAGAACTTTAGCAAGGCACCCCCAAACATTTAAATATTTCAAGTTAGGTTTATAACCCTTTCACAATTCATATGGAGTTTTGCCAGTTCTTCTATGTGGTATTCTATTTTGTAAGTGACATACAGATAATATAGCTTCACCCCACAAATTATCAGGAGCATTACAACTAACTAAGATAGAGTTCATCATTTCTTTCAGTGTTCTATTTTTTCTTTCAGCTACTCCATTTGACTCGGGTGAATAAAGCAGAGTTACTTCATGAATTATTCCTTCTTTTTCACAAAAATCATTCAAAGACAAATATTCTCCACCTCTATCAGATCTGATTCTCTTGATTTTTCTACTAAGTTGATTTTCAACCTCAGTTTTATAAGAAATAAAAGCATCATCTTTATTTCTAAGCAAATACAACTTAGTATATCTGGAAAAATCATCAATAAAAGTCACATAATATCTTTTACCACCTCTAGTAATAGTCTGCTTTAAATCGCCTAAGTCAGTATGAACCAAGGATAATAATTTAGTTTCTCTATTTACAGAAAAATAAGTCTTTTTAGTACTTTTAGCTTCAACACACACTTGTTAATATTATTTGAGTCTAAATCAGATATTAATCCTAGCGACTGTATTTTATTTATATACTGATCAGGTCGAACCCTACACCACTACGGAGTGGCGAGAGTGGTTGAAGCAGCTTTTACCCGAGATGGTCGGGATCGAAACCACATGGAGCTAGAATTGGGAATTGGATTCCTGTCTAAACTAGTCGTGCGTAGTGCTTTAAATTACACATCCAATCATAGTTGTTTGTTTTGTTACTTCTAATTTTATGCTAATGAGATGCTAAATTAAACTAAGAGGAAATACTTGTAAGGTTTTCTAACTGATTAAAAAGGCACTAGGGAAGTGATTTTCTCCTAGGTGAATACTCGATGGGATCTAAAGCCTAAAACAAAGATGTTATGTTGGGGATTGCAATATAGCCAATGCACGGAACTACTCACTCTATACCTCTCGATAGCTTGAGTGAATTTGCTTTAATTGACTTTCTCAAGACCAATTGGGTGTCAAAATTGTGCAAGCAATATAGGCTCAAGTCGGGTATTACTATCTCTAGGTTTAACCCTTTAATTGGAGCTATTAATCTCTTGATTACACCCCAATTCTTTGTTGGACTGATTTTCCTAGACTCAAGCTCTCTTTCTCAAGAAGAGGCCAAGTCAACTAGGCACAAACTAGTGTTTGCACCCACTAATTCAACATGAAAAACACAAATTAGTCCAAATATCAACTACCCATAAACATCTAAGCCTTAGAACAAAAGACCCATCAAATACCCACACTAGGGTTGAGCCACAACCCTAGCTAATGGATCTAGCTACTCATAATAATGGAAGAAAACAGATAAATAGATGAAGAATAACTCATATGATTTGATTACAAGCTAAGAAATAAAGATTCAATGTTAAACTAGCTACAAAATTACTCAAAATAGCTTAATACAGCCGTTCACATGCTCTGGAGTCTAATTGATGACCTAAAATTATGAAAAGAAAGTATTTATACAAGGCCGAATTTTCTGGACAAAAATACCCCTAACAGAGGTACGGCGGTCCGCAAGAAATAGACTGCAGCCGCGGTTAGGTTTTCTGGTTTCAAGTCCTTGGTCTCTAAATCTGGCCACCGTGGACCGCATAAAATGCTCCGTGGCCGCAGTGGCTTCACTACGGTCCGCACAAAATCACACCGCGGATCGCGTTGGCTTCAATTGTCCAAACTCTCAACTCTCTGAATCCCCTCTCCGCGGACCGCATAAAATGGTTTTCAGCAGCAAAGAGGCTACTGCGGCTGCGAGAAATCCTCCATGGACTGCACTGCTTGAAGCCCCCAAAAGTGCACCTTTCCGAACTCTTCCACCGCGGAGCGCACTAAATGGTCTGCGGCCGTGGTGGGTCTGTTGCGGTTGCAGTGGATTTTATGCTACAGCACTGCCTTGACTGGTTTTTGGTACTTGTGCATGTTTCACTCCTTTTTGAGCTAGTTTTGACTACTTGTCACTTTTTTGACCAAACCCTCCAAACAAGTAAAACATGTAAGGCTTTGGGACTATTTGTATACATTTTAATCAAAAATCAAGTAAAAAAGAGTGTAAAATGAATAGAATCCCTAGTTATCAACTCCCCCAAACTTAAGCTTTAGTTTGACCTCAAGCAAACTAAATAAGTCCCACCTCCTTAAGAGTGAAACCAAGAAAATTCAGCTGACTTAAAGTGACCTCTTCTAGCATCAATTGAGATTAACAATTGCCCTCAAATCAAATGAATCATTAACAACATTCAACCTTTTAAGCACGATGGTTTTAATGCGACACAAAAGCATCAAGAATTGACTCAACACATCAAGGAAACTCTTTCTACTACTTTGGTTATTGTGGAACCCAAACTCATACTCATCACTCTCCTTTAAGCAAACCTCACTTTTAGATTGTAACACTCAGAATGAGGATTGTGGAAACACATTCAACTCTCTCGAAGAAAGGTCACAAGCCCGGCTCTAAGTACCATAAGCTTGCCCCTTATGTGAGTCACCACTAATGTAAGCTTCGTTCAATTCAAGATCATATATGGCTTTTTTGGAGATATAGTGAAGGCTTTTTGTTCAGGGTAGGAAATATTTGGTCTAAGTAAGTTCCATCTTCCCTTAAGCACTTCATTTGCTTCATTTTGACACACATTCTCTTGACTTTTTAAGTCATTTACTTCTTTCTTAGGGGTTAGAGAGACACACTATCACTCTTTCTTGTTCATTTCAAACTTTTTTCTCCTTTCTAAACTTTCCACACCTTTCATCTCTTTACTTTTATGGAATCCTTTCATTTCTTCAACATTGTTCATTCTTTTTGACTTTTTTTATTTTCTTTCATTTTCATTGCCTTTCCTTTTCTTTATTTTGTACCTTGTACCACTTTGTTTCATTCCTCGTCTCATCCCCCAAACTTATGCTTTTGCCTTGTGCTAAGGAAAGATCGGGTTCTAAGAGAGGGTCTTTTAAGAACGGGTAAAGGCTTGTATCATGGTCTTTGAAAGAAAAAGGGTTATGGCTCAAAAGGATTGACTATGGATATTATCATTGGTAGGCTATGGAAGTTTTCAAGATATCATTAGGATCAAGGAGAGCCTATAATCACTTCTCAAGTCAAACTACACTTAGGATTTCGCCTAGACAAACATTCAGGACAAGTTCTAGACTAATGGAACGGGACTTGGACTTGCAATTCAAAATCTCACCACACAAACTATAGGATGGATAAAGAGACAGAGTCGGGGGCCCACAACAACCTTAGCTAAGATTTGAGCAACACGAATGGTCCCAAAAAATCACTTGATGATTATCGGCCAACACAATAGTCTCAAGGTCACAACTTTCACCAACCTATACACAACAATTTGTTCTATTTTTTCTTTCAATTACTCCATTTGACTCGGGTGAATAAGGCAGAGTTACTTCATGAATTATTCCTTCTTTTACACAAAAATCATTCAAAGAAAAATATTCTCCACCTCTATCAGATCTGATTCTCTTGATTTTTCTACTAAGTTGATTTTCAACCTCAGTTTTATAAGAAATCAAAGCATCATATTTATTTCTAAGCAAATACAACTTAGTATATCTGAAAAATCATCAACAAAAGTCACATAATATCTTTTACCACCTCTAGTAATAGTCTGCTTTAAATCGCCTAAGTCAGTATGAACCAAGGATAATAATTTAGTTTCTCTATTAACAGAAAAATAAGTCTTTTTAGTACTTTTAGCTTCAGCACACACTTGTTAATATTATTTGAGTCTAAATAAAATATTAATCCTAGCGACTGTGTTTTCTTTATAAACTGATCGGGTCGAACCCTACACCACTACGGAGTGGCGAGAGCGGTCGAAGTAGCTTTTACCCGAGATGGTCGGAATCGAATCCACATGGAGCTAGAATTGGGAATTAGATTCCTGTCTAAACTAGTCGTGCGTAGTGCTTTAAATTACACATCCAATCATAGTTGTTTGTGTTGTTACTTCTAATTTTATGCTAATTTTATGCTAAATTAAACTAAGAGGAAATACTTGTAAGGTTTTCTAACTGATTAAAGAGGTACTAGGGAAGTGATTTTCTCCTAGGTGAATACTCGACGGGATCTAAAGCCTAAAACAAAGATATTATGTTGGGGATTGCAATATAGTCAATGCACGGAACTACTCACTGTATACCTCTCGGTAGCTTGAGTGACTTTGCCTCAATTGACTTTCTCAAGACCAATTGGGTGTCAAAATTGTGCAAGCAATATAGGCTCAAGTCGGGTATTACTATCTCTAGGTTTAACCCTTTAATTGGAGCTATTAATCTCTTGATTACACTCCAATTCTTTGTTGGACTGATTTGCCTAGACTCAAGCTCTCTTTCTCAAGAAGAGCCCAAGTCAACTAGGCACAAACTAGTGTTTGCAACTACTAATTCAACATAAAAAACACAAATCAGTCCAAATATCAACTACCCATAAACATCTAAACCTTAGAACAAAAGACCCATCAAATACCCATACTAGGGTTGAGCCACATCCCTAGCTAATGGATTTAGCTACTCATAATAATGGAAGAAAACAGATAAATAGATGAAGAATAACTCATATGATTTGATTACAATCTAAGAAATAAAGATTCAATGTTAAACTAGCTACAAAATTACTCAAAATAGCTTAATACAACCATTCACGTGCTCTGGCGTCTAATTGATGACCTAAAAATATGAAAAGAAAGTATTTATTCAAGGCCGAATTTTCTGGACAAAAATACCCCTAACAGAGGTACCGCGGCACGCAAGAAATAGACTGCGGCCACGGTTAGGTTTTTTGGCTTTAAGTCCTTGGTCTCTGAATCTGGCCACCGTGGACCGCATAAAATGCTCCGTGACCACGGTGGCTTCACTGCGGTCCGCACAAAATCACATCGCGGACCGCGTTGGCTTCAATCATCCAAACTCCCAACTCTCTGAATACCCACTCTGCGGACCGCATAAAATGGTTTTCAGCCGCGAAGAGGCTACTATGGCTGCGAGAAATCCTCCATGGACTGCACTGCTTGAAGCCCCCAAAAGTGCACCTCTCCTAACTCTTCCACCGCGGACTGCACTAAATGGTCTGCGGCCGTGGTGGGTCTGTTGCGGCTGTAGTGGATTTTTTGCTACACCTCTGCCTTGACTGGTTTTTGGTACTTGTGCATGTTTCACTCCTTTTTGAGCTGGTTTTGACTACTTGTCACTTTTTTGACCAAACCCTGCAAACAAGTACAACATGTAAGCCTTTGGGACTATTTGTATACATTTTTAATTAAAACTAAAGTAAAAAGGAGTGTAAAATGAATAGAATCCCTAGTTATCGACTCCCCCAAACTTAAGCTTTAGTTTGTCCTCAAGCAAACTAAATAAGTCCCACCTTTTTAAGAGTGAAACCAAGAAAATTCAACTGACCTAAAGTGACCTCTTCTAGCATCAATTGAGATTAACAATTGCCCTCAAATCAAATGAATCATTAACAACATTCAACCTTTTAAGCACGATGGTTTTAGTGCGACACAAAAGCATCAAGAATTGACTCAACACATCAAGGAAACTCTTTCTACTACTTTGGTTATTGTGGAACCCAAACTCATACTCATCACTCTCCTTTAAGCAAACCTCACTTTTAGATTGTAACACTCAGAACGAGGATTGTGGAAACACATTCAACTCTCTCGAAGAAAGGTCACAAGTCCGGCTCTAAGTACCATAAGCTTGCCTCTTATGTGAGTCACCACTAATATAAGCTTCATTCAACTCAAGATCATATAGGGCTTTTTTGGAGATATAGTGAAGGCTTTTTGTTCAGGGTAGGAAGTATTTGGTCTAAGTTGGTTCCATCTTCCCTTAAGCACTTCATTTGCTTCATTTTGGCACACATTCTCTTGACTTTTTAAGTCATTTACTTCTTTCTTAGGGGTTAGAGAGACACACTATCACTCTTTCTTGTTCATTTCAAACTTTTTTCTCCTTTCTAAACTTTCCACACATTTTATCTCTTTACTTTTATTGAATCCTTTCATTTCTTCAACATTGTTCACTCTTTTTGACTTTTTTTATTTTCTTTCTTTTTCATTGCCTTTCCTTTTCTTCATTTTGTACCTTGTACCACTTTGTTGCATTCCTCGTCTCTTCCCCAAACTTATACTTTTGCCTTGTGCTGAGGAAAGATAGGGTGCCAAGAGAGGGTCTTTTAAGAACGGGTAAAGGCTTGTATCATAGTCTTTGAAAGAAAAAGGGTTATGGCTCAAAAGGGTTGACTAGGGGTATTATCATTGGTAGGCTATGGAAGTTTTCAAGATATCATTTGGATCAAGGAGAGCCTATAATCACTTCTCAAGTCAAACTACAGTTAGGATTTCGCCTAGACAGACATTCAGGAGAAGTTCTAGACTAATGGAACGGGACTTGGACTTGCAATTCAAATTCTCACCACACAAGCTATAGGATTGCTAAAGAGACAGAGTCGGGGGCGCACAATAACCTTAGCTAAGATTTGAGCAACACGAATGGTCCCAAAAAATCAGTTGATGATTATCGGCCAACACAAGAGTCTCAAGGTCACAACTTTCACCAACCTATACACAACAATTTGTTCTATTTTTCCTTTCAGCTACTCCATTTGACTCGGGAGAATAAGGCAGAGTTACTTCATCAATTATTCCTTCTTTTTCATAAAAATCATTCAAAGACAAATATTCCCCACTTCTATCAGATCTGATTCTCTTGATTTTTCTACTAAGTTGATTTTTAACCTCAGTTTTACAAGAAATCAAAGCATCATCTTTATTTCTAAGCAAATACAACTTAGTATATCTGGAAAAATCATCAATAAAAGCCACATAATATCTTTTACCACCTCTAGTAATAGTCTGCTTTAAATCGCCTAAGTCAGTATGAACCAAGGATAATAATTTAGTTTCTCTATTTACAGAAAAATAAGTCTTTTTAGTACTTTTAGCTTCAGCACACACTTGTTAATATTATTTGAGTCTAAATAAAATATTAATCCTAGCGACTGTGTTTTCTTTATAAACTGATCGGGTCGAACCCTACACCACTACGGAGTGGCGAGAGCGGTCGAAGTAGCTTTTACCCGAGATGGTCGGAATCGAATCCACATGGAGCTAGAATTGGGAATTAGATTCCTGTCTAAACTAGTCGTCCGTAGTGCTTTAAATTACACATCCAATCATAGTTGTTTGTTTTGTTACTTCAAATTTTATGCTAATGAGATGCTAAATTAAACTAAGAGGAAATACTTGTAAGGTTTTCTAACTGATTAAAGAGGCACTAGGGAAGTGATTTTCTCCTAGGTGAATACTCGACGGGATCTAAAGCCTAAAACAAAGATATTATGTTGGGGATTGCAATATAGTCAATGCACGGAACTACTCACTGTATACCTCTCGGTAGCTTGAGTGACTTTGCCTTAATTGACTTTCTCAAGACCAATTGGGTGTCAAAATTGTGCAAGCAATATAGGCTCAAGTCGGGTATTACTATCTCTAGGTTTAACCCTTTAATTAGAGCTATTAATCTCTTTATTACACCCCAATTCTTTGTTGGACTGATTTTCTTAGACTCAAGCTCTCTTTCTCAAGAAGAGCCCAAGTCAACTAGGCGCAAACTAGTGTTTGCAACCACTAATTCAACATAAAAAACACAAATCAGTCCAAATATCAACTACCCATAAACATCTAAGCCTTAGAACAAAAGACCCATCAAATACCCATACTAGGGTTGAGCCACATCCCTAGCTAATGGATTTAGCTACTCATAATAATGGAAGAAAACAGATAAATAGATGAAGAATAACTCATATGATTTGATTACAATCTAAGAAATAAAGATTCAATGTTAAACTAGCTACAAAATTACTCAAAATAGCTTAATACAGCCATTCACGTGCTCTGGCATCTAATTGATGACCTAAAAATATGAAAAGAAAGTATTTATTCAAGGCCGAATTTTCTGGACAAAATACTCCTAACAGAGGTACCGCGGTCCGCAAGAAATAGACTGCGGCCGCGGTTAGGTTTTTTGGCTTCAAGTCCTTTGTCTCTGAATCTGGCCACCGTGGACCGCATAAAATGCTCCGTGGCCGCGGTGGCTTCACTGCGGTCCGCACAAAATCACACCGCGGACCGCGTTGGCTTCAATCGTCCAAACTCCCAACTCTCTGAATCCCCACTCTGCGGACCACATAAAATGGTTTTCAGCCGCGAAGAGGCTACTGCGGCTGCGAGAAATCCTCCATGGACTGCACTGCTTGAAGCCCCCAAAAGTGCACCTCTCCTAACTCTTCCACCGCGGACTGCACTAAATGGTCTGCGGCCGTGGTGGGTCTGTTGTGGCTATAGTGGATTTTTTGCTACAACACTGCCTTGACTGATTTTTGGTACTTGTGTATGTTTTACTCCTTTTTGAGCTGGTTTTGACTACTTGTCACTTTTTTGACCAAACCCTGCAAACAAGTACAACATGTAAGCCTTTGGGACTATTTGTATACATTTTAAATCAAAACTCAAGTAAAAAGGAGTGCAAAATGAATAGAATCTCTAGTTATCGACTCCCCCAAACGTAAGCTTTAGTTTGTCCTCAAGCAAACTAAATAAGTCCCACCTTTTTAAGAGTGAAACCAAGAAAATCCAACTGACCTAAAATGACCTCTTCTAGCATCAATTGGGATTAACAATTGCCCTCAAATCAAATGAATCATTAACAACATTCAACCTTTTAAGCACGATGGTTTTAGTGCGACACAAAAGCATCAAGAATTGACTCAACACATCAAGAAAACTATTTCTACTACTCTGGTTATTGTGGAACCCAAACTCATACTCATCACTCTCCTTTAAGAAAACCTCACTTTTAGATTGTAACACTCAGAAAGAGGATTGTGGAAACACATTCAACTCTCTCGAAGAAAGGTCACAAGTCCGCTCTAAGTACCATAAGCTTGCCTCTTATGTGAGTCACCACTAATATAAGCTTCATTCAACTCAAGATCATATAGGGCTTTTTTGGAGATATAGTGAAGGCTTTTTGTTCAGGGTAGGAAGTATTTTGTCTATGTAGGTTCCATCTTCCCTTAAGCACTTCATTTGCTTCATTTTGGCACACATTCTCTTGACTTTTTAAGTCATTTACTTCTTTCTTAGGGGTTAGAGAGACACACTATCACTCTTTCTTGTTCATTTCAAACTTTTTTCTCCTTTCTAAACTTTCCATACATTTCATCTCTTTACTTTTATTAAATCCTTTCATTTCTTAAACATTGTTCATTCTTTTTGACTTTTTTATTTTCTTTCTTTTTCATTGCCTTTCCTTTTCTTCATTTTGTACCTTGTACCACTTTGTTGCATTCCTCGTCTCTCCCCCAAACTTATGCTTTTGCCTTGTGCTAAGGAATGATCAGGTGCCAAGATAGGGTCTTTTAAGAACTGGTAACGGCTTGTATCATGGTCTTTGAAAGAAAAAGGGTCATGGCTCAAAAGGGTTGACTAGGGGTATTATCATTGGTAAGCTATGAAAGTTTTCAAGATATTATTCGGATCAAGGAGAGCCTATAATCACTTCTCAAGTCAAACTACACTTAGGATTTCGCCTAGACAAGCATTCAGAACAAGTTCTAGACTAATGGAACGGGACTTGGACTTGCAATTCAAATTCTCACCACACAAGCTATAGGATTGCTAAAGAGATAGAGTCGGGGACCAACAAAAACCTTAGCTAAGATTTGAGCAACACGAATGGTCCCAAAAAATCACTTGATGATTATCGGCAAACACAAGAGTCTCAAGGTCACAACTTTCACCATCCTATACACAACAATTTGTTCTATTTTTCCTTTCAGCTACTCCATTTGACTCGGGTGAATAAGGCAGAGTTATTTCATGAATTATCCCTTCTTTTTCACAAAAATCATTCAAAGACAAATATTCTCCACCTCTATCAGATCTGATTCTCTTGATTTTTCTACTAAGTTGATTTTCAACCTCAGTTTTATAAGAAATCAAAGCATCATCTTTATTTCTAAGCAAATACAACTTAGTATATCTGGAAAAATCATCAATAAAAGTCACATAATATCTTTTACCACCTCTAGTAATAGTTTGCTTTAAATCGCCTAAGTCAGTATGAACCAAGGATAATAATTTAGTTTCTCTATTTACAGAAAAATAAATCTTTTTAGTACTTTTAGCTTTAGCACATATTTCACACTTGTTAATATTATTTGAGTCTAAATCAGATATTAATCCTAGCAACTGTATTTTCTTTATAAACTGATCGGGTCGAACCCTACACCACTATGGAATGGCGAGAGCGGTCGAAGCAGCTTTTACCCGAGATGGTCGGGATCGAATCCACATAGAGCTAGAATTGGGAATTGGATTCCTGTCTAAACTAGTCGTGCGTAGTGCTTAAATTACACATCCAATCATAGTTGTTTGTTTTGTTACTTCTAATTTTATGCTAATGAGATGCTAAATTAAACTAAGAGGAAATACTTGTAAGGTTTTCTAACTGATTAAAGAGGCACTAGGGAAGTGATTTTCTCCTAGGTGAATACTCGACGGGATCTAAAGCCTAAAACAAAGATATTATGTTGGGGATTGCAATATAGTCAATGCACGGAACTACTCACTGTATACCTCTCGGTAGCTTGAGTGACTTTGCCTTAATTGACTTTCTCAAGACCAATTGGGTATCAAAATTGTGCAAGAAATATAGGCTCAAGTCGGGTATTACTATCTCTAGGTTTAACCCTTTAATTGGAGCTATTAATCTCTTGATTACACCCCAATTCTTTGTTGGACTGATTTTCCTAGACTCAAGCTCTCTTTCTCAAGAAGAGCCCAAGACAACTAGACACAAACTAGTGTTTGCAACTACTAATTCAACATAAAAAACACAAATCAGTCCAAATATCAACTACCCATAAACATCTAAGCCTTAGAACAAAAGACCCATCAAATACCCACACTAGGGTTGAGCCACATCCCTAGCTAATGGATCTAGCTACTCATAATAATGGAAGAAAACAGATAAATAGATGAAGAATAACTCATATGATTTGATTACAATCTAAGAAATAAAGATTCAATGTTAAACTAGCTACAAAATTACTCAAAATAGCTTAATACAGCCATTCACGTGCTCTGGCATCTAATTGGTGACCTAAAAATATGAAAAGAAAGTATTTATTCAAGGCCGAATTTTCTGGACAAAAATACCCCTAACAGAGGTACCGCGGTCCGCAAGAAATAGATTGCGGCCGCGGTTAGGTTTTTTGGCTTCAAGTCCTTGGTCTCTGAATCTGGCCACCGTGGACCGCATAAAATGCTCCGTGGCCGCGGTGGCTTCACTGCGGTCCACACAAAATCACAATGCGGACTGCGTTGGCTTCAATAGCATCTCGAAGGACAGGTGATCAGCAGCCTTCATCTTCTCCACTTCTCCCCTCAACTCCTTCACAGACTCCTTTGATGCTCGAGTCCTTGTCAACTTCTTTGTTTCTTTTGCTAACTCCTTCAGTGCTTTTCCATGAGAACCTACAGCATACAGTATCAACTTCTGGTTCTCCAGGAGCTTCCTCTGGTTATCCAGAAGCTCCTTGAGGGTCTCCTCCACTGAGACTGGGACCTGTGGCTGTGGGGGTACGGGCTGGGCCTCCACCAATCTAGAAAGCACAGACAACTTAGAAGTAGCTGCCTGCATCTAGTTGTTAATACTGGCAAGGATTTGTCTCAAATGGTGGGCAGTCAAAGGGTAGGTTGTGGATGAAGGAATATCTGGAACTATGGAAGTAGAGGATCCTGGGGCTTTGTCTGGTGTAGATGAAGGTCCTAGGGCTGAGGAAGGCTGAGAAGAAGCTACTACTACCACTGTCTCTTCAGACTGGCCAGTAGAAGCAGTGGCTTTGCCTTTAGGGTCTTTGGGGTTATCAACACCCTTGAGGCTGTACTAAGAAAATGGGGCTTTTGGTTTCACCTTCATATCGAACTTCCTTTTCTCCACATCCTGATCCTCAAAGTACATTGTCAGGAAATGTGGGAAAGGGTAGGATCTATCGCCTTCATTCACCACCCTTGTAATCACCCTGGACATAACATTCCCAATGTTGATCGGGTACCCCGCCATGATAGAAGCCACCAGTACAGCTCGAGAGATAGGAAGAGAGTTCTCATGAGTGGTGGGGTCTATCCTACTGCAAATAAAGGTCTCCCACACTTTTGCCTCGAAGTTCAGGGTTCTCCTCAAAATTTGGACTCCTGTTGTCAACCATGCTGGGGTGGTACCTGGGATTGCCAAGTACTCTGCTAACCACGGACAAGCATCCTCACCCAAAGCTACCTTTTCTAGGTATAATGTTTCATCTTCCTCCGGAAAGCACAGGTAGTCATTGATTATTTTTCTGTCAAATTTCGCACCTTAGTCACTTTCGTGCCCTTTTTGATGTGGGAAACATTAGCGTAGAACTCCTTGACTAGGTGCTCATTTGCATCCTCAACATTGCCTGTAAAATACTCCCATCCCGGTCTCTCTCTAAATTGCCTCCTCACATTAGGGTTGTGAGGTAGAAGATCCTTGTCAATGAATCTCGGTTCAAGTATCAACTTCCTCTAGGGCAACCACTCTCGGAATATGTGGTAAGCAATCTCACTGACAAATCTTCTTTTCCACACCTTGAGGTTTCTAATTCTCTCCACACCCCTGGGTTGTGGCACACCCCCTCCCTCTTTATCCGGAACCTCACCGTCGATGCAATCCTCTCCAGGTGATGAGTAGTAGGTCAGGTAGATGCTTCACTGACACTGCCCTCAGCTGAGCCCTCAGACGACTAAGAAGAAATGTGTAGTGAAACTTAAGCAGTAGGAGTACCCGGAGGTGTATCTCTCAATCTGTGCCTCTTCGGCCAGTCAGGAACATATTCTGGCACTAAAACAGAATCAGATGCCTCCCGGGAGGGTGCATACTCACTTCCCTCTGAATGGGAAGTAGCTCTATTCGCAGCCTTGATGGACTTTTCTGGTGTCCTTGATTGCTTGCCGGACATGGGGGGTCAATTTGATCATACCTTGTCCCCTACCCCAGGAGGACTCTCCTTTTCCCTTTTGTTTTCTACCACCGCCTCGTGATTGAACCATTATCTGCAAGTGGAATTCAGTTAAAACTTGTTATTATCAAGCCAGAAGATGCAGTGAAAATCATGATTGCAGATAGTGACAGTGTAAGGCCGAAGTGCAGACTGCGATCAGCGAAAAATGCAGTGCGGCCGCAAAGAGACCACTGTGGACCGCACAAAATGGCACCGCGGTCCGCAATGATGTAGGGGTCAGAATACCCACTCTCTGATAAAGGGCACCGCGGACCGCAAGAATTGTAGTGCGGCCGCGGTAAGGCACCAAAAACCACAGAAAATTCACCGCGGTTGCGGTTTTTAAGAGCAACCTCTTTGAAGTTTTACCACCACGGTCCACACAAAATAGCATCGCGGACTGCAGAGAGGCACTGCGAAGCGCAGAAAAACCATTGCGGTCGCGGTAAGCTTAACTTAGCAACACCAATATAGAGTTTCAATTTTTTTTACATCTTTTTAGCCTTAATCAACATTTTAGCAACCCCTAGGTAGTTAATTATAATTTTTCACCAATTAATCCTAATCTAAAAACCATTAAGCAACCCTAAGTTAAAAATTGAAAGAAAAAGGGAAGAAGAAGAAAGAGAACTAACAAATTAAAAGTAAATAAAACACAATTAAAGGCTAGAGAAAGATTAAAATTACCAGTGATTAGATGCAACACAGATGAATGTGAATCAGTGATCGAATTCGTGTAGTTAGGGGAGAGATGAATAGTGTTTTTTTATTATTTAGATCGAAAATGAGCGAAAAGGGTAAATGAGGGCCTGAGGTACTATTTATAGGAAAATGACATGGGACCCACTATTCCTACCCAATGCGGACCGCAAGAAATGCACCACGGTCCACGATCTTCAAACACATGAAGCACTGGGGGAGGCAGTCAATGCGGACCGCAAGAAATGCACTGCAGCCTCGGTAGGGCACCGCAGACCGCACAAAATGCATTGCGGCCACGGTGACAATCTTCAGAGAACCTCTACTTTTTACCCTTCAACACTACAGACCGCAATGAATTTTTTACCCCCGCACCAAGGCCATTGCGGCCGTGAAAAATGCACCACGACAGCAGTCCAAAAAAGCAAATCCTACACTAAAAGGAAAATCAAAGAAAAACAAAAAGAAAGACACATGGGTTGCCTCCCAAGAAGTGCCTGATTTAACGTCGCGACACGATGCAGGTTACCATCAAATAACTTTAGATGGATCAGTTCCACAATGTGGCTGTCATTAATCTTGCCAAGATAGTGCTTGACACGGTGCCCATTAACTCTGAAGACCTCTCCATTTTTGGTTTTCAAATCAAGTGCACCAAAATAATTCAAAAACACCACTTCAAAAGGTCCACTCCATTTCGACTTAAGCTTTCCCGAAAACAGACGTAATTAGGAATTGAACAAGAGAACCAAATCACCCACTTTAAACTCCTTGCCATGACCATATTTATCATGAAGGTACTTCATCTTGTCCTTGTACAAGAACGAACTGGAGTAGGCATGGAATCGGAATTCATCAAGTTCTACTGATCAGAGTCTTGTAAGCAGTCTTATAAGCCCATAGAGCATCATCCAATTTCTTTGACCAATCGGTCCTATTTGCATTGACCGTCTTCGACAATATACTCTTGATTTCCCTGTTTGAGACTTCAACTTGGCCACTCGCCTGAGGATGATAAGAAGTAGAAACTTTGTGATTGACATCATATCTTGAAAGCAAGGTATCAAAAGCTCTATTACAAAAATGAGACCCCCCATCACTTATGATTGCCCGAGGAATGCCAAACCTAGTAAAAATGCTCTTCTTGAGAAATGCAACAACACTCCGGGCCTCATTGTTGGGTAAAGCCATGACATCAACCCACTTTGAAACATAATCAACCACCAGGAGAATGTATGTGTTCCTACACAAACTAACAAACGGGCCCATGAAATCAATGCCCTACACATCAAAAATATCAACTTCGAGAATAGTATTAAGAGTCATCTCATCTTTCTTCGAAATTCCACCCACTCTTTGACATTCGTCGCATCTCTTAACAAGATCACCCATATCCTTGTACAAAGTTGGCGAGTAAAACCCACAACTAAGAACCTTCGAAGCGGTCCTCACCCCACCATGATGATCACCATAGGGTGAGGAATGACAAGCCTCTAAGATACTCAATTGCTCCTCCTCCGGGACACACCTTCGGATCACACCATCCGTGCAAATCTTGAACAAGTACGACTCATCCCAATAGAAGTCCAAACTATCCCGTTTGAGCTTCTTCCTTTGGTTAGAAGAGAGCTCACACGAGATTATACCAGTCACAAGGAAATTAGTAACATCCGCAAACCATGGCATACAATTCACCGACACAGAAAGGAGTTACTCATCGGGAAATGAATCATTGATCTTTAGGCCATCACGAGGCCTTCCCTCCTCCTCCAAGCGGGACAAGTGGTCCGCCACTTAGTTTTTACAACCCTTCCGATCCACAATCTCCAAATCAAACTCTTGAAGTAACAAGACCCGTCGCATTAGTCTAGCTTTGGAATCCTTCTTCGTCGTCAAGTATCGGAGTGCGGCATGATCGGTATGAACTATAACCTTGGTACCCATGAGATGCAGCCGAAATTTTTCCATTGGGAACACAATAGCCAAAAGCTCTTTCTCAGTCACCGTGTAGTTCACTTGAGAATCATTCATTGTCTTGCTCGCATAATACACCGGATGAAATATTTTATCACTCTTTGACCCAAGATCGTCCTGACCGCAACATCACTCATGTCACACATGAGCTCAAAAGGCAAGCTCCAATTGGGTGCGGTAATAATATGAGTGGTGGTCAACTTGTGCTGGAGAAGTTCAAAGGCTTGCATACATCCCTCATTGAACATGAACTTGGCATCTTTTTTTCAATAACTTTCACAAGGGATTCACTACCTTCAAAAAGTCTTTGATAAATCTCTGGTAGAACCCCGCATGCCCATGAAAACTTCTAACTCCCTTGATAGAAGTAGAGGGAGAGAGCCTTGAAATCACTTCAATTTTTTCTTTGTCCACCTCTATACCATACTTTGAAATTTTATGGCCAAGGACCATGCCCTCCTCAACCATGAAGTGGCATTTCTCCCAATTAAGCACAAGGCTGGTTTCTTCAAAACGGGCCAAAACTCTATCAAGATTTTTCAAACATTCATAAAACGAATAACCAACAACACTAAAGTCGTCCATGAACACCTCCAAAATATCTTCCACCATGTTTGTGAAAATTTCCATCATACACCGCTGAAATATAGCCGGTGCATTACACAACCCAAACGACATCCTCGAAAAGGCAAAAGTACCATATGGACAAGTGAAGGTGGTCTTCTCCTGATCTTCCAGAGCAATTAAAATTTGGTTTTACCCATAATACCCATCCAAGAAACAGTAGAAGGCATGCCCAACAAGTCTGTCTAGCATCTGATCAAGAAAAGGCAATAGAAAGTGATCCTTGCGAGTCACTTTATTCAACTTGCGGTAGTCTATGCACACCCTCCATCCGATGATAGTCCTGGTAAGAATCAACTCATTTTGCGCATTGGTAACCACGGTCATACCACCCTTCTTCGGCACATATTGTATCGACGAATTTCAAGAGCTATCAGAGATGGGGTACACAACCCCGACATCCAACCACTTGATCACCTCCTATTTCATAACTTCTTGCATTGCTTCATTCAACCTCCTTTGATGTTCCAAGGAGGTCTTTATATCATCTTCAAGAATAATCTTGTGCATACAAAAGGCGGGACTTATCCCCCGAATTTCAGCTAAGGTCCATCTAATTGCCTTCTTCCACTTTTGAAGCACCGCCAATGTTGCATCTACCTGCATGTTAGTAAGACAAAAGGAAAGAGTAACTGGCAAAATTGAACAAGGGCCTAAGAATTCATACCTGAGGTGTGGAGGCAATGGCTTCAACTCTAACACCGGAGGTTCCTCAATTGAAGGCTTTGTTGGTGGGGTCTTCCAATTCTCAAGATCCAAAGAGAGTTTCCGAGCCTCATAAGAGTAAGAGCCCATTCCATGTAAAGCATTGACACACTCCACCCGGATTTTATCCTCATTGACATCAAGATTCAACAATACTGCCTCTAGAGGATCCTCCACATTGATCATTGCACTAGTATCATCAACTATCACTGCCGTGACAAGATCCACGAAAGAGCACACTTCAGAACTGTTGGGCTGCTTCATTGACTTGCACATATGAAAGACCACTTTCTCATCACTCACCCTGAAAGTGAGTTCCCCTGCTTCCACATTAACTAAGGTCATCCCAGTTGCAAGGAAAGGTCTTTCAAATATGATCGGCACCTCATAATCTACCTCACAATCCAAGATCACAAAGTCAGCTGGTAAGATAAATTTGTCCACCCGGATAAGAACATCATCAATTATACCCAATGGTCTCTTCATTGTCATATACTCCATTTGCAATCTCATGGAAGTCGGCCTCGGTTGCCCAATACCCAAAGTCTTGAAAACTAAGTAGGCCATCAAGTTGATACTTGTCCCCAAATCATATAAAGCTTTTGCAAAGTCTGCACTCCCAATGGTGCAAGGAATGGTGAAAGCACCGGGATCTTCTAGCTTCGGAGCCATTGAGTGCACTATTGCACTAACTTGGTGGGTCATCTTGATAGTTTCAGAATCCATGGATCATTTCTTTATCACTAAGTCTTTCATGAATTTAGCATAACCCGGTATTTGCTCTAGAGCCTCCACCAAGGGCACATTAATGGATAAGCTCTTCATCATGTCAATAAATTTCTTGAACTGGTTCTCATTTTTCTACTTCGCTAGCCTTTAAGGAGAAGGTGGAGGTGGCCTTGGCAAAGGAGCCTTGGCTTTAGGCACAACCTTTTCCGGCATGTCTATTATGTGTTCCCTAGACGGGTTCACGTCATTTTGAGTTTCCACCTCGACATCTTGGATATCAATCCGCACCTCCTCATTCACGTTCTCATCAATCACATTCTCAACCACCAAAAGGATCTCATCTTTTTGCAACTCAACTTCATCACCCAAAATTTCTTTTTGTTTGGAGGCACTCATATCACTGCCTCATCCACTTCTTGTAGTTACCGCCATTATATGCCTAGAATTGTTCCCACCCTTCGGGTTAACTACCGTATCACTAGGTAGAGCTCACTTAGGACGAGTACTGAAGGATTGTGAAATTTGGCCTAGTTGAACCGGATTGAGGTATTGTGAGATGCCAACCGGGCATCGGAGTCCGCATTGTTTTTCATTATCTGTTCAAACATCATTTCAATTCTCCCCATTTCATTGCTGGAAGAACTAGGACCTTTGGATGGAAATGTGGGTAGATTGTTTGGTTGTTGATACATTGGGAGCCTTTGAAAGGCTTGCTCCTGATTGCCTTGGTTATTGTTCCAACCACCTTGATTATTGTTTCCACCCCAGTTGTTGTTGTTGCCACTCCAATTACACTGATTGTTTTGATTATGGTTTTGGTTTCCCCAATTTGCATTTTGGTTGTTGTTTCCCCAATTAATATTGCCTTGTTGTTATTGATTTTCCTAATTACCTTGGGGTCTCCATTGTTTTGGTTAGAGGAATTTCCCCTTTAGCATTGATAGTTGTTCATGTATTGCACTTCTTCATTCTGCTTATCATACCCATTATCTTGGAATCCACCACTATCCTTGTCATATTGATCCGAACTCCCTTAGTTCTGTTGACCTCTTTGTCTTATTTTTTCACTAGCATGTTGACACCCTCCGTAGCATTTACCTGTCTTGGATTTTGAACCTATTGTAATTGTGCCTTTGCTAGCTGGTTCATCGTTATTGTCAGCTCTGCTATTGCTTGCCCATGATCATGGAGCTCTTTGTGCAAGTGAGTGACAGTGGGGTCACCCTGTGGCACATTGGCTCTACTTTTCCAAGCGGAGAACGTGTCAGCCATCTCATCAAGAATGTCACAAACCTCATCGTAAGACAGCTTCATGAAATTAACCCCGGCAAGTTGGATCACTATGCACTGATTTGTTGTGTTAATGCCCCGGTAGAATGTCTGTTGTATCATTGCCTCAATCATATCATTGTTGGGACATTCCTTTACCATGGTTTGGTATCTCTCCCATATCTCATGCAATGGTTCGTTGGGCTCCTACTTGAAAGCTAAGTTCTCATCCCTCAATGCTGCCATATGTTTCGGCGAGAAAACTTTAAAGGAACTTATCCGCCAACTCATCCCAAGTAGTGATGGAATGGTTAGGAAGCCTTTCAAGTCAATCCAATGCCTTCCCTCTTAGTGAAAAAGGGAATAATCTCAACCAAAGTGCATCCTCTGACACATTTGTTTGCTTGCTCCCCCAATAGGTATCCACAAAACACTTGAGATGTTTGTAAGCATTCTGATAATGAACACCCGTGAAATACCCCCGTTGCTCCAACAAAGTCAGCATCACATTTGTAATTTGAAAAATTGCCCGTCCGGATCTGGGGTGGGAGAATTGCACTAGCATATCCTTGGTTGGGAAGCACTTGAGGAGCCATTCTGGAGGTGGCGGGGGAGGGTCTGGAACATTATCATTGGCCTGGTGGCCTCTCCTTTATCCTTGCGGTACTATAGTAACCTTATCATCAATATTGTTATCTACCTCCTCCCCCGGCGGAAGATCTCCAAGAGGTGCGTTGTTGATGTTTGCCGCTATTTTGTACCTGAGTTGGCGACACATAGAAATTAGTAACACAGAAGGAAAGAAAAACAACACACAAAACTATTTAGATAGATAGCCAAAACCGTTAGCTCCCCGGCAACGGTGCCAAAAAGTGACCGGGTCCAACCCTACACGACTAGGGAGTGGCGAGAGCAGTCGAAGCAGCTTTTGCCTGAGATGGTCAGGATCGAATCCACAGGGAGCTAGAATTGGGAATTAGATTCATGTCTAAACTAGTAGTGCATAGTGCTTTTAATTACACTTCCAATCATAGTTGTTTGTTTTGTTACTTCTAATTTTATGCTAATGAGATGCTAAATTAAACTAATAGGAAATACTTGTAAGGTTTTCTAACTGATTAAAGAGGCACTAGGGAAGCAACTTTCTCCTAGGTGAATACTCGACGGGATCTAAAGCCTAAAATAAAAATGTTATGTTGAGGATTTCGATATAGCCAATGCACAGAACTACTCACTCTATACCTCTCGGTAGCTTGAGTGACTTTGCTTTAATTGACTTTCTCAAGACCAATTGGTTGTTAAAATTGTGCAAGCAATATAGGCTCAAGTTAGGTATTATTATCTCTAGGTTTAACCCTATAATTGAGGCTATTAATCTCTTGATTACACCTCAATTCCCTGTTGGACTAATTTTCCTAGACTCAAGCTCTCTTTCTCAAGAAGAGCCCAAGTCAACTAGGCACAAATTAGTGTTTGCAACTACTAATTCAACATGGAAAACACAAATCAGTCCAAATATCAACTACCCATAAACATCTAAGCTTTAGAACAATAGAACCACCAAATACCACACTAGGGTTGAGCCACAACCCTAGCTAATGGGTCTAGCTACTCATAATAATGGAAGAAAATAGATAAATAGATGTAGAATAACCCATATGATTTGATTACAAGCTAAGAAATAAAGATTCAATGTTAAACTAGCTACAAAATTACTCAAAATAGCTTAATACAACCGTTCACGTGTTCTCGACTCTAACTGATGACCTAAAAATGTGAAAAAAAAATATTCATACAAGGCCAAATTTTCTGGACAAAAATACTCCTGACGGAGGTACCGCGGTCCACAAGAAATGGACTGTGGCCGCGGTGAGGCTTTTTGGCTTCAAGTCCTTGGTCTCTGAATCTGGCCACCGCGGACCGCATAAAATGCTCCCCGGCGGCGGTGGCTTCACTGCGTTCCGCACAAAATCACACCGCGGACCTTGCTGGCTTCAATCATCCAAACTCCCTACTCTCCGAATCCCCTCTTTGCGGACCGCATAAAATGGTTTGCGGCCGTAAAGAGGCTACTGCGGCCGCGAGAAATCCTGCAACCGCACTGCTTGAAGCCCCCAAAAGTGCACCTCTCTGAACTCTTCCACCACGGACCAAACTAAATGGTATGCGGCTGTAGTGGATTTTATGTTGCAGCACTGCCTTGACTGGTTCTTGGTACTTGTACATGTTTTACTCCTTTTTGAGTTGGTTTTGACTACTTGTCACTTTTTAAACCCTGCAAACAAGTACAACATGTAAGCCTTTGGGACTATTTGTATACATTTTTAATCAAAACTCAAGTAAAAAGGAGTGTAAAATGAACTAGAACCCTAGTTATCATATACGCGACATTAACATGTCCTAGTCTAGCATGACACAAAGAAATTGACTCAACCATATAAGCAGAAGAAGATGTATTTTTATTGCTAGTATCGGAAATATTAAGCATAAATAAACCATGGTTACAATATTCATTGCCCACAAAAATATCATTTTTGGTCAATACGACCTCATTATTTTCAAATAAAACCTTCACTCTAACTATTCCTAATAACCCCACAAAAACCAAATTAGTTTGGATATTAGGAACATGCAATACATCACTCAATGCTAGAGTTCTGCCAGATGTGAGTTTGAGAGAAAAAAATTCTTTCCCAAGAACACTAGTTGTTCTTGAGTCACCAAGATAATAGTTTCTTCTCCTTCCTCAACTTGGGTGTAAGACAAAAATTCATTTTTGTTTGCACAAACGTGCCTAGTAGCACCAGAGTCTGTCACCTAATCTCTCACATTGGCCACATTATTTATATGGGAAATGATCGCAACAATTATATAATCCGCTTTAGTCAAATTTAATTTTGACTTAGCGAGATTATCATTTATCCAAACTATTCTCTTGCATTGAGGTGCATTTCTCTTGAAGATTTAATATTATCATTGGATATGTATCCATTTCTATTCACATATCTATGGTTGGACATAAGTGTCGGTAACGCCCCGATCGGTCGTTCTGAGAGTTTTAGCCTCGTTTCCCCCATTTCTACTTTCTTATGTATTGTTCAGCTACATTTCATCGTATCATGTTGATTGGTTCAAGTTTGGAGTAGTTTTGGAGTGTTATGAGACACTTAGTCTCTTAAGTTGGCCATTAAGCTGGAAAAGTCGACCGAAAATTGACTTGTGAGTAAATGATCTCGAATTTGATTTTATGGTTCGGATAGCTTCATTAGGTGATTTGGGACTTAGAGCGTGTTCGGAATGTAATTTAGAGGTCCTTGGTAGATTTAGGCTTGAATTGGCAAAACTGAAATTTTGGCGCTTTTCGGTTGGTAGTGGAAATCTTGGTATAGGGGTCGGAATAGAATTCTAGAAAATTGAGTAGGTCTGTAGTGTCATTTGTGACGTGTGTGCAAAATTTCAGGTCATTCGGAGTTGATTTGATAGGTTTCGACGTCTTTTGTGGAATTTGAAAGTTTCTAAGTTCTTATGCTTAAATCCAAGGTTGATTCGGTATTTTAGTGTTGTTTTGAGTTATTCGAAGGCTCGACTAAGTTTGAATGATGTTATGGGATATGTTGGCATATTTGGTTGAGGTCCCGAGGGCCTCAAGTGAGTTTCGAGAATTTATCGGACAAAATTCTTGGTTTTGAGATTTGCAGATTTTTCTTCTATTATGTTGCAGAGTTTTGTTCTTCGCGAGAGGGCCTCACGTTCGCGAAGGGTTGTTGAGAGAGGCAGATGGTTTGTTCTTCGCATTCGCGATGTAAGTCCCGCATTCGCGAAAGTTCCTGAGTTAAAGCTACGCATTCGCGAGAAGCGTTCCGCGTTCGCGTAGGGTCGGCTATTTGGTCTTCGCGTTCAGGGTGGGCCCTCCCGTTCGTGAAGAAGGGAATATCGGCTTGAGGAAAATTTTGCTTCGTGAACGTGAGGGATCTACCGCGTTTGCGAAGAATGAAATAATACCTGGGCAAAATATTTAAATAGAGGTCTTCACGATTTTTAGCTCATTTCTCACCATTGTTGAGCGATTTTGAAGCTTTTTGAGAGGGATTGAAGAGGGATTCGAAGGGAAACACTTGAAGCTAAGATTTTTGAACTCAATAGTATATTGTATTGTGATTTCTAACTAATTATGCATGAAATTAGTGGGATTAAAGCCTAAAATTGGGGAATTAGGGCTTGAAATTGGAGAATGTAAATTGGGGATTTGAGGTCCGATTTTGATGTTCTTGGTATGTATGGACACGTGGGAGGATGAGGATTCTTGTGATGTAATTTTTATCGAATTCTGATATGTGGGCTCGGGGGTCGGGTTTGGCCAATTTCGAGATTTTTGAGTTAATTTGATTATTTTCGCTTGGGCTTTGTTCCTTTAGCGTATATCGATGATGTAAAATTGATTTTGGTTAGATTCGAAGTATTTGGAGACCGATTCAAGAGGCAAAGGTATCACGGTCTAGAGTTTGGACCGGATTGAGGTAAGTAATGATTGTTAATGTTGTTCTGAGGGTATGAAACCCCGGATTTCACATCATGGTACTACTTTGAGGTGACGCACACGGGGCCATGCACTGTTGGGGATTGTGAGTTGGTCCATCCCGTATGACTATTACGTCGTGTATTTGATTAAAAACTATTTGATATTATTGTGTTTTGGAAAGTATTACTATGTTTTGGGTTGGATGCCATATTTGAGCCTCGTGCCAACTGTTTGGACCCTTAGGGGCTTTCTTTACTGAAATTTCTCATTTTTTTTTGATTTAATAACTATACTCAGTCATGCTATGTTTTACTGATTTCATAATTTAGTCTTATTTACTCCGTTTTGATACTTTAAATGATATTTTTGACTGAATATCCTATTTTACTATAGCCTTAGTGGCTTGAGAGGTTTTTGACTTAGTGAGGCTGAGGGCATGTGTTATGAGGATATCATGGGATCGGGTTGCGCACCGCAACATGTCATACTGATTTGTGATATATGAGAGGTCGAGGGCCTGATTTATTACGCCACAAGGTGGCTTGTTATGTGAGGCCGAGGTCCTGTTGATTATGCCACGAGATGGCTTGTTTAGCGCTTGGGCTATAAGAGCCCCTCCGGAGTCTGAACACCCCTAGTAAGCGCAAGTACCCAGTGTGAGTTATGTGATGTAGCCCGAGGGGTTGTTGTCGATTCATATTGTTGCTCGAGGGGCTGTTGTCAATTCATATTGTTGCCCGAGGGGGTGTTGTTGATTCATGTTGCTGCCCGAGGGGCTGATTATGAGTGATTGTGAGGTAGCCCGAAGGGTTGGTTCTATTGATAATTTATCCGAGGGGCGGTTTATGCTACCTGATTTGCCCAAAAGGTTATTTACGTTTCTATAATTTTTACTCACTATTTTCATCACTCGTTTGAAACTATTGAAAGATATTTTAAAAGGAAAGGTTTTACTGAAACTGAGTTTGTTTTACGAGGTAAATGATTTCAGCACTATTTTGGGAAATGTATTGTACTTGCTGTGGTGTCATGATGTGGAGCTATCTATTTTCTTACTGCTCAGCTTTCATTTACTTTTATAAATTACTGAGTTGGTGTACTCACATTATTCACTGCACCTTGTGTGCAGATCCAGGAGTTGCAGGTCGCAATAGCGAGCATTGATTGTCCATTTAGCAGGATTTTGGAGTATACAAGGTAGTTGCATAGCGTTCGCAACCCTGTTCTTCTCCCTCATATCTTCCCTAACTTTATTTAGTATGGTCTTCCAGTCTTGTTTAGAATTTATTGTATTGGGACAGAGTCATAGTTGCTCATGACTTGTGACACCCCAATGTCGGGCTTGTGTATTTATTCTGCATTGGTCATTTAGACCTATATTATGAGATTTCTTGTTAATTAATGGCTTAAAATGACTTTTATAGAAAATGGTTAGATTTGAGAATTGTGTCGGCTCGCCTAGTTCCAACGATAGGCGCCATCACGACCGGATCGATTTTAGGGTCATGACAAGTTGGTATTAGAGCCTAGGTTACATAAGTCTCACGAGTCATGAGCAGGTTTAGTAGAGTCTCGCGGATCGGTACGGAGACATTTGTAGTTATCCTTAGGAGGCTGCAGAACCTTTAGGAAATCCCACATTCTTGAATTCTTATTGTGCGACCTTGATTCAGCTTGAAATGTAACTCTTGAAATTCCTTCCACGTGTTCGTGTGCGCACATGAGCGCTCAATCCAGCTGTGCATCGACGGCTTGTGATTCCCAGACCGAGGGGCGAAATGTGATTTCTGTGTGTTGATGTTGGGCCAGTCTGGAGGACTTGAGGCCGGGCTTTGCTTGTAGCTTGAGCATTGAGGTATTGATTGTGTGAGCACATGCTTCTGGATTTATATGTTCAGTAGTGACCCTATTAGTGGAAGTGATGACTGGATGGCTATGTGATGAGTATGATGTGACTACGAGATGTGTTTATATGAGTTGAGTGTGACAAGAAGGGTCTTCTTGAGGATAGAAAGAACTATTTGGTGTTTGATTTCCATCTTGGTTTGATGTATAGCCCCGAGTTATGGGTGTGTGAAGGATCTTTTTATGTTGTTTAGTTGGGGAGTAAAGTAGATTTTATGTCGAGATGTGAGTTCAGTCTCAGGAAGATTAAGTGATTGCGTGTTGTTTATGACGGTGGAAGGGTATGAAGAGATGTCAGTTTGAGGCAAAGCAAGTTTGTTATCCTCTGCGGGGTGTTCTAAGGTTGGTGTGACCCCTATGTTGTTGGTTGGAAGTCCTCTTTACCAGTGAAATATATATGTGTGTTGTTGCAATTTGAGCTTGGATCTCGTATGGGAGTAGGCTTGACTGTTACGAGGGTGAATGCGAGATTTGTAAATGATTTGAAAAACTAGGTAGTTTTGTGTTGCCTGAGCTTACGAGAGGATCTAGTTGAATACCACTATGGTATTATGGCAGTAATAGAGTATGGGCATTATGAGTTTTATGTGTTTTGATCCATGGATTTGAGCCAAGTGGGGGAGTCTGCTATTGATCATTAGATTGCGCGGTTATGTGTTGTGTTGGTCCCAATTTGGGGTATTCTAGTGAATCAGTTATGGCTTACAGAGGTTGTGATCAAGGATGACTTGAGTAAAGAAAAAAAAATTTGGACAAGAGTTGTGTTATGATTTATTGGGTATATGAGGAACACTGGAAGATTTTGTTGTTGTTTGTGAGGAATGTAACGTGTATGGAGTAGGGAAAATCGCTCGGCGGCTTAGAAGAATGGGTTGCTTCCTTGGGTATTGGAGTGCTAATGGGGCACATGTTTTTGATACCCAATGCTTTTTTATAATATTTTTAAAGTGCATATATGCCTTCAAAACTATGCATTAGCATCAATGGACATTTTTCATTATTTCCATATTTTCAAATTAATTTATTCTAGCATTTAATTTATATGAATAATTACAAAATTGCATCACAAATGGCTCTATAGCATTTCATTGATTTAATTTTGCTATTTATAGCCATATTAAGTTTAAATTATTTCACAAATGGCCAAATTTACACATTTTGGTCACAATTGCAATAATTTTTCAATTATAGTCCATGCATACATCACTGCATTATTTTACCAGAAATTGGTCCATTATATTTTAAAATATTGAATAATTATTTTTAAACCACTTCTGTGCATGATTTTTTTTTTGTCATTGTTAATTATTTTATAAAACAATTTTCATTCAAATACTTGGGTATTTAATAAATAGCCCTCTTATTTTTCGGATTTAGCCTAATTGAACAACCCAATTTCAACCCCTAACCCACTAAGACCAGGCCCAAACCAATCAAACCCGACCTCAATTAAACCTAACCTGACTCAGGCCCTTCCTAATCCTGGTCATTGATCTCTGAGATCAACGCCCCTTATTTGTTCTTACCATTTTTAACCAAACAACCCCCTAACCTAATTCATTCTCACAAAACTGCCACCTAAAACTCCTCTCCTCTCTGTTTCTCTGAGACCCCAACCCTAACCCTAGCTGCCTCCACCCAAACCAGCCTCAACCCTTCCGATTCCTTCTCGATCCATGGATTCCCATGGCTGTAAGACTTCTATTTGCCTTCTACGTCTCCTGGTTGCTCGTTTTTGTGATTTCATGGAAAGATCTCAAAGAGATCTAGTCTAGATCTTGTTCAAGACCCTCTAAGAGTTCATCGATGGTCTGTGAGTGCTTTTTCTATCGGAGTTTACGGTTCAAATCTCTGGTTCAGGACCAGATTTTCCTTTACCCTTTCCCTTTTCTTCAAAAACCTATTGTTCGGACTTGAATCGGTTCAGATCTTTGTAGATCTGGAGCATTTCTGAGTTCATCACTGATTTTCTTTAAGGTTCTCTTACTTCCTTACTGTTAATCGCTTTTCAACATTATGTTATTCTAAGGTTTTGGTTTCTTTGTTATTTGTTGTCTGAATCCCTGCCTATTTGAAGCGTTTCACGTTTCTATGTGTCACTGCCCAAAATCTAACCATGCTCATGATAGAGCCTATCGTGTTACAAGGCAAGCCTACTTCTCAAAATATTACTACTAAACCGATTATAAGAAATTAATAAAATATTTCAACATTTAAATTTTTTATAAACTAAATCAACTCTAAATATAATATAGAAAAATACATAAACGAGCCCCAAACATTGGGGTATCACTAAGTCATGAGCGTCTAAAACTATAAACTAAGATATATAAATTGTCTAACTATCCAAAAGAAGAAATGACAAGAGGAGTAACAAGGCCCTATGAACACTAGCAGCTACCTTGCAGCCTCCAAAGATAGCCGGCCTGAACTCAAGGATCGTCGTGCTCTAACTCACTCGGATCTGCACATAAAGTGCAGTGTGTAGTATGAGTACAACTACCTCAGTAGTAACAGAAATATCTAAGGAAATGAGCAGTAATGACGAGCTAAGCAAAACAGTCCAATTATTTATTTTCACAATTTAAAGATAACAGGAACAAACAAGTAAATTCCACAAAACCAACAAATGCCACAAAGAAATTTAATAGATAAATGCAGCAACAACAAAAGTAAATGCAACCTCACAGCTATGTTACTCCATCACTCATCACTCACACTCAACTCTCAACACTCAACACTCAATACACTCAACACTCTGTGCTCACTGGGGGTATGTACAGACTCCGAAGGGTCTCCCAAAGCCCAAGCGCTAAGCACGGACAACTCACGTGCCATCATATCAATACCTGGATCCACACGGTCAACTCACATGCTACGCGGACAACTCACGCACTATGGTATAAATTCCTGGACCCACACGGTCAACTCACGTGTTATGTGGACAACTCATGCGCTATGGTATTAATATCCTCACAACAATTCCCCGGCCTCACTCAGTCATGTACCTCACTAGCCTCACCATCATCAACAAATAAGGGAACACAACCCACATCAAATATCACAACATATTAGCAAATAATAGAGAATGAGGTAAACATGTACAATAATTTCTATGACTGAGTACAAATAATGTGAGCATGAATAAAGCCTAAGCATGATCTCTAACATGAAGGCAGACAAGTTTGACAACAACTAACTACGTAAACACGGATGATGGCCATGAGGCCTCATAGGACGGACCAAGTCTTAATCCCTCGAGGTATACACTCACACTCCCGTCACCTAGCATGGGTATCACCTCCAAACAATCACATGATATCAAATTCTCTAGGGTTTATACCCTCAAAGCAAGAGTTAAAACTGTTACTTACCTTACCAACATAAAATCCTACTCCGGGATACCCTCGTCTCTAGACTCGGTCTCCAAAAGCTCTGAATCTAACCAAAATTAGAATACTGCTATCAACATAGTCTAAAGAATCAAATTCCACAATAAAAACTACATAAACATGCCAAAAATCCAAAATCGGCCAAAACCTGGCACCCGAGCCCACGTCTTAGAATCAGTAAAAATGGCAGAATAATAAACCTTGTCCTCTCTCGAGTCTAACCATATAAATTTATGAAAATCGGACTCTGTTTGGTCCCTCAAATCCCAACCTAAAACTCAAGCCTTAACTCTCTTAATTTCACTTTGAAATCATCAATCAAATTCCAAAAACGAAGATGAATTCATGAAATATAACTAAAACCGAGTAAAGAACACTTACCCCAATCCCTCTGGTGAAAATCGCCTCCAAAATTGCCCAAATCATAGCTCCCCAACTCAAAATATGACCGAATGAAAAAAATCCTAGTTTTATATATTTTCTGCCAGCTATTCTTCCTCGTTTCTCGTGCTAAATGATCCCAAAACTCATATTTTATGCCTCCAATGGATTCTTTGTAAAATTCTAATCAAGTTAGGCTTTTGAATCACTCAATTTGACCTTATAATGAATGCGATATGTAGGTTTTAATATTTACAAATATTGCAGATTTTTAAATACGCCACCAGTGGCAATTTCGTAATTAATCTAAATAAATCTAGCAACCTAATTCTTAGTAAAATGACCATAAAATCCTCATACGATGTCCAAATTCAACGATTCTTTTTGCTACGGGTTTGCAGTTACGATACAGTCTAATGCTTCAATCAAAAAAAGAAATCAGAGCTCATTTGTTCAATATGATATCATTTATGCTTGAAGAAACGACATCGAAACATAAGAAAAACGAGCGCAACACAATCCAAACCTCTCCGAAACACACCTGAGGCCCTCGGGAGCTCAACCAATAATTTCAACAAGTCATATATCACTACCCAAACTTAGTCAAACCTTCGGAATACCCAAAACAACATCAAAATACCAAATCAACCTCGAATTCAGGCCTACGAACTTCTAAACTTTCAACTTTCACCAATTAAAGCCTAATTCTACCACGAACCTCCAAATTATATTTCGGACACACTCTTAAATCTAAAATCACCCAACAAAGCTAATTGAATCATAAAAATCCAAATCCGAATCGTTTACTCATAAGTCAACTTCCTGCTGAGTTTTCTAACTTAGCTTTCTAACTAAGAGACTGAGTGTTCATTTCACTCCAAAACTACTCTGAACCCAAACCTACCACCTCGATACAACTCAACACAATTGAACAACACATAAATAAGCATAGATGGGGAAAATGGGGCTATAACTCTCAGAACGAACGGTCGGGTCGTTACACCATGGTTGTTTTCTTTAAGGGTCCTTTGATTTCTATACTGTCAATCAACCTTAAGTGTTTTCAAATTAAGGTTCTTCCCAGACTTCTCTTCAAGAGATTTTTCTACTTTCAAATGTTTAATCTAGTCATCTCTTTACGTGTTTGGTTAATTTTCCTATGTATGCTCGAACCCTAGACGTTTCTGATGGTAACACTGATTTCTTCAAAAAAAATCATTTATTATGTTTATGTCTCTGAACCAATCGTATTAAATTATTCTTTTTAGGGATTCAAATGTGTTCCCTATTAAATCCAGTATTCTTTGGGATTTTTGCCCTAATTGATCTCTATTGATGATTTGAACCGGCTTTTCTTATTAAATCCAGTATTTCTGTGAGGTTTTACTTAACTGATTTCTATTTTAGGGAATCTGAATAACTCTTTCCTATAAAATCAGTATTCTTTGAAGATTTTACTGATTAATTCTTATTAAATGTCCTGTTAAAATCAGTGTGTGCTGAATTTTTATATGTTTCTTTATTTGTAACCTTAATTGATCATACTTGCCTTAATTGGTTATCAATATGGTTTTGGGATTCCTGCTGACTCCTTACATGGAATGTTTTTGGGTCTTTACCTTAGTTGTACCCCTTGTTGTGACCGTTAATTGATTGCTCTCCAATTAAGGGGTCTATTCCGGGCTCCTCTAGGGGAATTGATTCTGTGACTGATTAATTGCTCCTAATTGATTGAACTGTGATTCTTTTACCTTATTTGTTTTGCTCCCTAAAGTGCTATATATACACTCTCATTTTGCTCCTTCAACACACTAACACATTGTTTAGAATACACACACATACATTCAAACTCTCTCTTCTATGTTTGCTACTTGTGCTGACTGTTGGTCTAGCCGGCTGAAAGCCAAGGCTAGATAGTGGAGTTGCACATGTTTTTTACATTCTGCATTTCTCTTCTTTAGCTGGTATGTCTCCATTTAGATTTTGAAACTCAACCTCATGTGTTCTAGGCCTATATATCTATGTTTGTTCCTATATTAGTTATTCAACTTGTCCAACTGTATGTTGTTATTAAACATGTCCAAATTCTGCCTTATGTGTAATCAGCTTGACTGACTTCATTTAGTTCTTTGATGTTTGTCCAGCATGTTTACTTATTTCTCTTACCCCTCCCTCTAATTGGTATGAGTATGTTAGTTATTTAGTTTTCTAGTGCATCCAATTAGTCCTGATTGTGTCCAATGTTGTTCAACACATCTTTGTCTTCAACATGATTTTGCAACATTCTTTCTCTATGTCTCAACTGTTTGTTACCATGACCGACTTGTTCAGTAGAAATCCCAGTTGTTCTGTATATTTGTTATATTAAATGTTTCCCTGTTTATGTGGTTTCAACCCTATATGTTCACAATCCTCTTCACCCCTGTTTGTAAGTCTACTTGTTAAGTGAATCTGGGTACTCTATGATCAATTGGGTTGTTTGTTGAGTATACTTTCCTCAAAATGATTTCAAAACTGTTACTTACTCATAGTATTTTTCTCAAAAAATTGGTCACTCCCAGTATCTTTAAAAAACTGTTTCTGTATCCTTTTACTTCTAAATTGTTTCATTAAGACTTTCAACACTATGTCAAGTACTCTCACCCTACTCCTAGATTATTAAGTTCTTTCCCTATGGTATGTGTACTGCTTAGGGATCCTTGAGATATCTCTGAACTCTAGCATACCAGGGTTGACCCTTCCACACTGCACATAACCAATCCCTATTTGAGAAATGGTCTTGGTTTGAGCACTGCCCGGGATCCTTGAGGTCCTTAAGGAACTCTGACATACCAAGGCACACATTACTAGCTGTGAGATCTTTGGTTTCTGATACTCTATTGAAGGCCTGGCATTCTCAGGTTAACTTTGGGCCTGATTTAGGCTCCCTATAGTATAGTTTCATTTACTTATGTAATTCATTTGATTCTGGTCTGTAATAATATTATTTGTAAACTGATATTGGGACAATTAGTACAAAAGGGTGGGGTTCATACATGATTTTTGTGGGAACCGGGTAGAAATCATGCTTTTAGGTTCATGTATGTGATCTGTAGTAGAAATCATGCTCTTAGTTTATATATATATATATATATATATATTTGCAACTGAAATACTACTTTGAGTCTATGTTATGATAGAAATCATGCTTTAGGCCCATATGTTATGTTACTTGCATCAAAACATGCCATAAGTCTATAATACTTGCATTAGAAAACCTGCCTTAGGACATTCACGTTTATATTTTGCATATTAGAAACATGTTATAAGTTCATCATTTGTTTCTCTGACTCTGCATAAGTTATTCTCACCCGAAAATCATGTCATTAAATTGTTGTTGTAATCATGCCTGATAAAAATGATCATCTCTGTGTGCATTAGAAATCCTGATTTAGGACTTTGTTTGCATTGGCTCTAAACCATATCTACGTCGTTTTTGAATAAACAACTGTCTATAAAAGGTTTAAGAAATGGTCTAATACATAGACATCATATCCTAGTGTAAACATGCCTAAATCAGCTTTGTAATATTAATCACTTAAGTCAGCATGCCCATATGAATAAATAACTTCAAATTGTTTAAATTAGTTCCTATATTACGACTGCATACAGACTCACGCCTAGGCAAGCCTTATGTGAAATCAGGCTCTGCTCATTTGTAAAATTGCTCAGGTTTAACAGGCAATAAAAATAGTAGGCAAGCTGATTAGGATTCTGCCACTTCTCAATTAAACAAAATGCTGCATATTCTATGTTTGTGATGTACATCTAGATATCATGTTCTATGGCCTTCTAAATTTCTTTAAAATCAGTTGTCTGATACGTGCTATGTATCTATTTATGTGTGGAGGGAAATATGAGCCCCCTAATTGCTTTCCTATTTGACAGTCCTACGTATTCTTTGTTGTCGCTTAGATTTTACCTTTTAAATACCTTAGGGATGTCTAGAACTGCCTAAGTATAGAGGTCCTAAACGCCTCCGGGACCACAAGGAAGAGACGGGTAAAGCATGCATAGAGTTTATTAATTAAACTTGCTTATATAACCACCAAAGGGAGGGTAATGGATAGTAAAAGGATATGATGACATGTGCGCTAATGTCACATGTAGCCCCTCTAGTTGAGGAGGATTACCGGGCATTGCATAGATTGATCCTATAGGCTAATCAACTTAGGACTTCCCTTCTTTTATTTACATATATGTGTTTAAACTGCCTAAACTTCTTTTATTTACATAGATATGTTTAAACTGCCTAAACTTTTTTTATTTACATAAATGTGTTTAAATTGCCTAAACTTCTTTTATTTACATAGATGTGTTTAAACTGCCTAAACTTCTTTTATTTACATAAATGTGTTTAAACTGCGTAAACTTCTTTTATTTACATATATGTGTTTAAAACTACCTAAACTTCTTTTATTTACATATATCTGTTTAAACTGCCTAAACTTCTTTTATTTACATAGATGTGCTTAAACTGCCTAAACTTCTTTTACTTGTATATGTGTTTAGAATGTGTAAACTGCCTTTATTTGCAAATATGTGCTGAGAACGCTTACTTGTCAAATGACTAATTCACATAACTAAATTCGGCCAGGACCCACCGTTGTGGACCGCGAGGGGTGCCTAACACCTTCCCCTCAAGGTTATTTCGAGCCCTTACCTTAATCTCTGGTAATGCAAACTAGTTACATGAGTTAATTGCTCTAGGTGCCCAAACGCACCTTAATCCGTTTGATGGCGACTCTTCAAATACCCAATTCCCAAAAGGAAACAAGTTGTTCCCCATGAATGTCGAAACCTGGACTCCGCGATGGAAAAAGGGGGTGCGACAACATGGTGACTCTTCTTGGGATTTTTTTTAGGCTCTTACCATAATGAACTTATTTTGTGAATTAGTCTTAAGCATGCTTTACCCCGTGCACCCTCCCCCTTATTTGTATTTAACTGCTTCTTTATGATTTTCTTTATTTCCTGAAACTGACTTGTCTCTTTGTTTTCTTTTCCGTAACTGTCTTTCAATTATTTAAATATTGCATTTATCATTTTTTTTAATGTACAAATACTTGACAACATGCTATTTATTATTGCGTAAATCATGCTCAACATCATATTCTACTCGTGCGTAATCAATACTATAGAAACGCTTAATGAGTGTGTGCGCTCTTCCTATATATCACCCTTTTAAATTTAGAAAGGCGTATTTGCAGTAAAACTAGTCGATCAGCGATGTGTTCGACTGTTTTGTGCCTTTCCCCCTCAAGTTGTCCGCTTGAGTGTCCCATTCTAGACCTTTATAGCAACCTTACTCTGATTAATTGTACATGCATCATGGTCAAACCTAGCCGGGTTAATACGTTGTCCACATAATGGCCCTTTAAGACAAACCTCACCCAAAAGTCCATCGGGTTTTTCATAATCCCAACGGACGCAACCACGATTGTGTGCATTAATTTGGAGAAATAAGTGCCAATATGCTAATCATTGTTGTATAAATAGACGAACTTGGAGGGGGAAAGGGCCTAACTATCTTTTGTTTTGCAGAAAAATAAGGCACGAAGTCCCTAGATTTGTATGGTCGGTAGCATACCCTCACTTTTGCTAGATTGGTGGAGGGATCTTCCTTCATGTGAACAAAATCATGTGAAACGAGTCTTAGGAAACTTGCCTTTTCTGTTGGATCTTCAGCCAAACAAAATGTTGATCGAGGCTACCACTATGTTTTGGGACAAGGAAAGGGCCGTGTTCCACTTTTTGGAAGATAGAAATGACTCCCCTTCTAGAAGAAATAGGAGGATTTGCTGGGTTGCCTTGGGATAACCCTGATCTGTTAGCACCTAAAAATTGCACCGCTAAGGGATTTCTGAATATGATGGGGCTAAAAAAGAATGACAACTTGAAGTGCCTGAAAGACTCCTACATACCATTCGACTTCCTTTATGAACGATACGGTCACAGTCGCTCTTACCATATTTTTTATGATGAGTTCTCAATCACCTCCTTGGGTTGGATTCATCGTAGGGTCTTTGTGTTTATTTTGTGTTTCTTGGGCATGCTAGTGTTCCCGATCCAAGGGGACAGAATCCACACCAGGCTGACCATGGTGGTCAAAACTTTAATGGACGAGATTGATGGAAAAGCATACACTATTGTCCCTATGATCATTACAGACATGTACCGGGCCTTGGAACGATATTAGAAGGGGTTCAGGTTCTTCGAGGGTTGTAATTTGCTGTTACAGGTTTGGTTGTTGGAACATCTCCAAAAGGGATAATACCATCAGGAATTTCCGCGAAGACCGTGGAATGATCACATAGCCTTCCATCATCCCAAAAGAATGACCTATATCCCAGACATGTTTGCTCAACCAGAGGAAGCTGTAGGATGGGTACAACTTTTCAACAATTTGACCGAGGACAGGTTCAATGGATGTTCGAGCGGTTCCCTACCGATGAATTCATCATCAGATCCAGAGATGTTCCACACCTGGTGTTGATTGGGTTGAGGGGCATATACCCTTATGCTCCCCTCAGGGTTATAAGAAAGGCAGGCAGGAGACATGTCATACCACGAGTCGCTAAGATGAGTCACTTCATAGCTGATTTTTAGGGTGACGCCATCCCATATAAGAATGAAGCACAACATATGTGGACTTTAAAGATTATTGTGAAAAAGGACACTATCGAGCCATACCGATATCATGCGGGTCACTCATACTTTTACCCATTGTGGTTGAGGATAACATAGTCGAGATCTTCGAGCCAAGGGTTGGTCCAGGAAACAGGGTCATAGACAAGGTTGCTGAAGCAGAGGTGAAGTATAACAAGCAACGCAAAAGGGTTCGTGAGTTTGAAGCTGAGCATATGGAGCAGCATAAGGCCGACATGGAAATAATCAATGAGTGGAAATAGAGAGCTGCTAAATCCAACGAAAGGCTGGAATATCTGGAGTATAGTATGATGGAGTTAGAAGGGAAGATGATAAAAAGGGTCACCGATTGCCAGAATATTGAGGGAAATGAAGGAGGACATTTGGCAAGGGCTTTCTTACTACTAAACTTGTGTGAGCTGGGGGAACTGATCGATAAGTGCATTCAGTCTGGAGAGGTCCTTCTGGGACCAAGTAGATTAGGTTTACTTGCATTCATCTTAAAATGTAATAAAGCCAAGTGCCATTAGTGACGTTATCTTATTTAGTGTCATTTTGGGTCGTTTATTTTTACATTAATGAAATGAGGCAATTATTGGCACTGAATTTCTCAAAACCTATTTGTCGCTAGGCCTACCTTGAGCACAACGAGGCTCCCAAATTAGGGCGCGAATTTACATTCCCGCAATATGTGTTTAAATACTGCAAACATTTCAGAATCATTACTGACTGGTTTACCTTTTTGCTTTTCTTTATTCTTTATTATTCCCATCCCTAAGGTTGGTTTGCACATACTGGCATTATCAGCATATCACACCATATCTAGAGGCCCTCCACCACCTCCTCCTCCAAATAATACAAAAATCAAAGGGAAAGCTAAAATGGACGACTTAAGTGGTATTCGGAAGGAAAATGCTGAGAACATGGAAACTACAGATGGTTGGAGTACTCCAGCACCAAATGATTTGGTTTTATTGTTGGAAAAAAAAATACTGGAAGTATAGGGAGAACTTGAGTAGGTCCGTAACTTAGCAAACCTATCCCTCAACCTTAATGTCCCCGATATCAACCAACAAAATACCAAAAATCCAGCGCCTCCACAAAACGCACCAAACCGCATCCACAAAACCCTCTCGCACCACATCAATATGCAATTCCACCTCAAAATCTCAATCCCTTACCAATACTAACTCCACCACAACACCATCACCAACCTATCCAGTGCCCACAAACCACTACCTATCATACTCCTCAGAATACACCACAACCCATTCCCGATCCTCAAAACTCTATCAATGATCACCACTACACCCAAGTCCCTAACACTAACCAAAACAACCATATATATGTGGAAATCGTACCTCATTCTACCTAACAAACCTCTTATACACCGGAATCTCCCGAGAAGGACTTGCTCATCAAGAACATGGATGAGGAACTCAGGAAATTGACTAATCAAGTTTAGGGCATCGAAGGAGGCAAAGGGATAGAGGGTTTGAATTATGAAGACCTATGCATAAAGACGGATGTAGAACTACCAGAGGGTTACAAACCTCCCATGTTTGAGATGTTTGACGGCACATGTGAACCCAGGGTTCATCTAAGGACCTATTGTGACAAACTTGTTGGGGTCGAAAAGGATGAAAGATCCGGATGAAGCTTTTTATGAGGAGTCTTACGGGAGATGCTTTGTCCTGGTACATCAGCCAGGATCCTAAGAAATGGTCAAACTGGGTGAGTATGGCGTCTGATTTCATGGACCGATTCAGGTTCAACACAGAAAATACACCAGATGTTTTCTACATTCAGAATCTCACGAAGAAGCCCACCGAGACTTTCCATGAGTAACTACTCGATGGAGGTTGGAAGCGGCCAAGGTTAGGCCAGTATTGGACGAAGAACATATGAACAAGTTCTTCGTCAGAGCACAGGATCCGCAATACTATGAAAGGTTGATGATTATTGAAAACCATAAATTCTCTGATATCATCAAACTTGGTAAAAGGATCGAAGAAGGCATCAAGAGTGGGATGGTAACAAACTTTGAGGCACTACAGGCCATGAACAAGGCACTACAATCAGGCGGCATATCGAAAAAGAAAGACGTCGGGACAGTAATGGTAGCTTAGGGACCAAAATCTCCACTCACATACCAAACACCTTCACCCACATACCAAGCACCTCCGCCCACATACCAAACACCTCCACCTACATATCAACCCTCACCTCCCAGATATTCCCAATTAGCCACTGTTTATCACACTTATAATTCCCAACCATCTCATTTTCAGTCACCTCCAACTCATCAAAATCACCCAAGACCATGACTCAATTTTGACCGCAAACCACCCAGACAATACACCGCTATTGCTGAACCCATCGACCAGTTGTATGAAAGATTAAAGGCCGCTGGTTATGTCACTCCTATTCCCGTTGTGGCAGTGGAGAATTCCTCTCATTAGGTCAACCCAAACAAAACCTGTGCATATCACTCTGGTATGAAGGGGAACACCATCGATGAGTGCCGAACATTGAAAGACAAAATCCAGACACTAATTGGCAACAAGGTCATACAGGCAAAAGAAGCCGCTCCCAATGTCCGCAACCATCCTCTCTCGGATCAAAGAGGCGGTGGAATACATGTGATAGAGATGGATCAAGAATGGGATCTTGAGGGTTCCATCGGGACTATTTGAGAAGGCGATGACTTTAAACCCGTAGTCACACTTACTCCTATTGTAGTACAGACTCAGTCACCAGTCGAGGTTGAGGTAGCTGCATCGGTCCCATTTGAGGTAGAGGTAGCTCCACCTGTAGCCACCCCTATTCCATTTGAAGTAGCAGTGGCCACACCTTTCACAGTGATAGTATCAACCACACCTCCTTTCGATTAAAAAGCAATACCCTGGGATTACATTGTCTAAGCTAGATGAAAAGGGAAGGCAAAGATGGAATAATTTGATACTGCACAAGGAATGACCAGAACCAGGATGGTCTATACACTTGAACACTTGGGAGGGCCAAGTAAGGATGTCACTACCAAACAGCCTGCCATCAAAACAGGGCCAGATGACCTTTGGAGGAAAGTATAAGCAAGAGAATACTCCATCATTGATCATTTGAACAAAACCCTAGTTCAGATATCAATCCTATTACTGTTGCAAAATTCAGAGGCGCACAAAAATGCTTTGATGAAGGTGTTAAGTGAAGCTTACATACCCAACAATATCACCTGCAGAGAGATGGCCAACATGGTAGGGAAGGTGCTGGAAAGTCATAAGATAATATTCCATGAGGATGAACTATCGCCTGAAGGGTTGAATCATAACCGAGCATTGCATATCACGGTAAAATTTGAAGACAAATTCATTGCTAGAGTTCTGATCGATGGAGGTTAAAGCCTCAATATTTGTCCGTTGGATACTCTGAAAAGATTGGGCAAAGGTTTCCATGAAATACGGGCAGAAAGCATGAAAGTGAAAGCCTTTGATGGGTCTCAAAGGGCCACGATTGGGGAGGTTAATCTTTGTCTGCAGATGGGGCCAACTTGGTTCGACGTTGAATTCTAAGTGCTCGACATATCAGCTTCATACAATCTTTTGTTGGGCCGACCATAGATACATGCCACTGGGGTTGTGGCTTCAACACTACACCAGGCCATGAATTTTGAATGGAACCATCAGGAGGTGATCATTCACGGGGGCGGGAGTAACCCCATTTACACCAGTCAAACCATCTCGATTATCGGGAAGGGAAGAAGGCTAGGAGGGGAAACTTATCATTACATCGAATGTGTCAATGCCATTGAAAAAGACAAATGGTAGAGTAACAAGATAGAAAGCATACTCGCATGGTCTGGGTATGAACCTGGCAAAGGGCTCAGGAAGAATCTCCAGGGTATTACCAAACCAATACAACTAAAACGTCATGGTACCACCTTCGGGATTGGGTACCAGTATACATGAAAGGAGTATGATGATTAGTCGCCTCCATGACGTGGATCTTATTACCCTCTCGGGCAACCGGTGCCACATCTGAATTAGACTTTTCACCAAGCTGATACAATATGGGGAACTACAGAAGAAGAAGCGTTAGTTGGGCTGAGGAATCTATTCCTGGAGGATAAAGACATGGATTGCAGTGCAATAATTGAAGAGGAGGAAGAGCAAGGCCTCACCATTCAGACTGTGGAGAAAGGAGCTGTTCTCAGGAACTGGACTGCCACACCATCCCGGGCCCTCCAAGTCCCTGCGTAGCTTGGCAATTAGCCTAATTTTATTTCTATATCCATGCTAGGCATCTAAGATATTTTTCAGTAATTTTGTTTTAAAGACTTACTTGTTTCAAATAAACGCCCGATTCATTGAGTCGTACTTGTTGCGGATGTTTTTAGTTTTAATCAATGCATTGCTATTTATTATTCATTATTATCTTCCACACTTTTCTTTCTATAGCGTTATTATTACTTTTCCTGATGAACCGGTGACTATGATGTGTAATGAGACAACGCAATATGAGGATAGTGACTCGGAGGAAGAAGATAAAATACCTAATAAGATTGTCAGAGAGGTTGAGAACTTTGAGAATAAGCCTAAGTCCAGCCTAGATGAAACCAAAGTAGTAAATTTGGGAGACGCTGAAACCGTTAAAGAGACTCGCATCGCATTCACTTATCACCGACAGAGAAGGAGGAGTACATTCATTTCTTGAAGGAGTATGAGGATATCTTTGCATGGTCATATGATGACATGACCGGTTTGAGCACGTCCATAGTGGCTCACAAGTTGCCTACCAATCCCATGTGTCCGCCAGTGAAGCAGAAACTCAGGAAATTCAAACCATATATGAGCCTGAAAATCAAGGAGGAGGTTACTAAGCAGATCAAATCCAAAGTTCTCAGAGTAGTTGAGTACCCAACCTAGTTAGCCAACATTGTACCAGTTCCGAAGAAAGATGGAAAAGTCAGATTATGTATTGAGTATCGAGACTTAAATAGAGCAAGTCCCAATGATGACTTTCCACTGCCAAATATACACATCTTGATCAATAATTGCGCCAAGCATGAACTTCAATCCTTTGTAGATTGCTTCGCGGGTTATCACCAGATCTGGATACACTAGATGAAGAAAACAACTTTTATTACACTATGGGGGTATACTGCTACAAGATGATGCCATTCAGTCTAAAGAATGTTGGTGCTACTTACATGAGATCCATGACAACCATCATCCATGATATGATACACAAAGAAATAGAGGTGTATGTGGATGATGTTATTATCAAATCCAAGAAGACCGCAGATCACATAGCAGACTTGAGAAAGTTCTTTGACAGGTTAAGGAGGTACAACTTAAAACTGAACACCGCAAAGTGTGAATTTGGGGTTCCTGCCGGAAAGTTACTGGGATTCATTGTAAGTCATCGAGGGATCGAGCTGGACCCGTCTAAAGTTAAAGCTATTTAGGAGTTACCACTGCCTAGGAGGAAAAAGGATGTGATGAGCTTCCTAGAACGTCTCAACTATATTAGTCGTTTCATAGAGCAGTCCACAGTTATATGTGAACCCATCTTTAAAATGTTGAGGAAAGATGTCGAAACAAGCTGGATCGAGGATTGTCAGAAAGCTTTCGACAAAATCAAGGAGTACATGTCCACACCATCGGTCTTGGTCCCACCAGAGCCAGGTCGACCTTTGCTACTCTATCTATCTTTATTAGATGGAGCCTTCGAATGTGTTCTATGACAACATGACAAGACAGGGAGAAAGGAGCAAGTCGTATACTACCTGAGTAAGAAATTCACACCTTATGAAGCACGATACTCTCTGTTGGAATGCACTTGCTGTGCTTTGACCTGGATAGCTCAGAAACTGAGGCATTACTTTTGTGCCTACACTATTACCTTATATCTAGGATGGACCCTCTGAAGTACATATTTCAAAAACTCATGCCGACTGGGAAGTTAGCCAAGTGGCAGATACTGTTAAGTGAGTTCGATATCATCTATGTTACTCAAAAGACAGTCAAAGGACAAGCATTGGCAGACCATCTTGCTGAAAATCCTGTGGGAGGAGAATACGAACCCTTGAAAACGTATTTTCCTAATAAAAAGTGTCATTCGGAGGAGAGGACATTACTGAATCATACGACGGTTGGAGGATGTTCTTTGATGGAACTGCAAATTTCAGAGGAGGGGGCATTGGAGAGGTTTTGGTATCAGAAACAGATCAACATTATTCGGTATCTGCTAAACTCAGATTTTCCTACACCAACAACATGGCAGAGTATGAAGCATGCATACTAGGACTCAACATGGCAATCGACATGAATATTCAGGAGCTGCTGGTAATTGGTAATTCAAATTTGCTTGTGCACCAAGTACAAGGAGAGTGGGCCATCAAGAATTCCAAGATATTTTCATATCTGCACCATGTGCAGGCATGTGCCCAGAATTCAGAATGAGTTTGCCGATACATTGGCCACTCTATCATCTATGATACAGCATCTAGATAAGAATTTTATTGATCCCATCCCAGTGGGAATTCATAATCAGCCGGCGTATTATGCCCATGTTTAAGAGGAGACGGACGAAAAACCTTGGTTTCACGATATCAAATAATATTTAGCAAAAGAAGAATATCCGGAGCATGCGAGCCATACTCAAAAATGCACAATTCGGAGATTGTCCAATCACTTCTTCCACAGTGGAGGAAAACTATACAGAAGAACCCCTGATTTGGGATTGCCAAGATGTGTCAACGCAAAAGAGGCTTCTAAGCTACTTGAGGAGATACATGTTGGGACCTGCGGCCCGCATATGAATGGTTTTGTCTTGGCCAAGAAAATACTTAGGACCAGTTATTTTTGGATGACCATGGAGATAGATTGCGTCCAGTATGTCCGAAAATGTTGCCGATGTTAAGTACATACCGATGGCCATTCGCCGCCTGGGGAATAGATGTTATCGGTTCGATCGAGCCTACTACTTCAAATGGTCAAAGGTTTATTCTAGTAGACATTGACTACTTCACAAAATGGGTAGAGGCTGCATAAAGTCATCGCAGACTTTGTCAAGGATCGTATTATTTGCCGATTCAGAGTTCCCGAGTCCATTATAACTGATAATGCCGCCAACCTCAACAGTGATCTGATAAAAGCCATGTGTGAAACTTTCAAAATCAAGCACAAGAACTCCACAGCGTACAGATCTCAGATGAATGGAGCCGTAGAAGCCACCAACAAAAACATCAAGAAGATACTAAGGGAGATGGTAGAAAACCCACAAACAATGGCACGGGAAGCTACCATTTGCTTTGTTGGGATACCGCATTACAGTTCGCACATCAACTGGGGCAACTCCCTATATGCTAGTTTATGGTACCGAAGCTGTCATCCCAGCTGAGGTAGAGATCCCTTCTTTAAGGATCATATAAGAAGCTGAACTCAGCGATGCAGAATGGATAAGGAGCTGCTATGAGCAATTGGCCCTTATAGATGGAAAAAGAATGAATGCGGTATGTCACGGTCAGCTTTACCAAAACAGTATGACCAGAGCTTTCAACAAAGGGGTCAAATCGAGGCAGTTTGCACCAGGATAGTTGGGACTGAAGAAAATCTTTCCGCATCAAGATGAAGCCAAAGGAAAATTCTCTCCCAACTGGCAAGGTCCCTACATAGTTCACAGGGTGCTAACAAGAGGAGCCCTCATACTTGCAGAAATGGATGGAGAAGTCTGGCCAAAACCAATCAATTTAGACGCAGTCAAGAGATATTATGTTTAGACTATTTACATTTCTTTATCAAATGTAATTGAACTACGCTTGACCTGATTCCCATTTAAGAGGGGATACATAGGCAACCTTGTGGGTTCGGTCATATCATAATAAAATTTCTATTTCCCTCAAGAACCAGAAATTGGGGCTGAATTTTGAGGAGGACCCTCAAAATTCCGGAGCAAGTCCACTCGACGCCATCACATGCTAGAAAGTCAGAAATTGGTTAAGAAATCGGGGCAAAATTTTGAGAAGGATTCTTAAAATTATGAAGAAGGTTCAACACATTCGTTGCTCGCAAATGGCCGAATGATCATCTACCAAACTGGGGCAGAATTTTGAGGAGAACCCCAAGAAAGCTGCAATTGTCTCTGAAATATGTTACAGTCACTAGTTCGTCTAAAAATCACTTGATATTTCACTATGTTTCTAAAATAACTCTATTTTTCATCAATAATTGCATATTTTCAAAAAAAAATCTATTTCCGTAATAGCCAGGTGTTACCCAGTAAAAGTCAAATAAGGCCTCCAGAATGGAGGAGTAAAGCCAACAGACGAGGGCACGAACCAACCTCCCCTTACGAAACTTACAATTTTTCTTTGAGCGCAGGCACATCTGACGTAGCAGTAGCATTCGCAAATATATATACATGCAGCGAAATCACTATCAATCAGGCCACCAGACACCGAACATATCTCCAGCTAAGAAACATTCTACTCTTATTTGCTATTTGTTCTTTGCAAGGGACTAAGCCCTGTCCCGCACCTTGCATGAGGCTAAGCCATGCCTCCATATTTGCATAAGGCTAAGCTCTGCCTTCCATTTGCATGGGACTAAGCCCTGTCCTGCATCTTGCATGAGTCTAAGCCCTACCTCCATATTTGCATAAGGCTAAGCTTCGCCTTCCATCTGCATGGGACAAAGCCCTGTTCCGCATCCTGCATGAGACTAAGCTCTGTCTCCAATCTTGCATGAGGCTAAGCCTTGCCTCCATATTTGCATAAGGCTAAGCTCTGCCTTCTATCCACATGGGACTAAGCCCTGTCCCGCATGAGACTAAGCTCTGTCTCCAATCTTGCATGAGGCTAAGCCCTGCCTCCATATTTGCATAAGGCTAAGCTCTACCTTCTATTTGCATGGGACTAAGCCCTGTCCCGCATCCTGCATGAGGCTAAGCCCTGCCTCCATATTTGCATAAGTCTAAGCTCTACCTTCCATTTGCATGGGACTAAGCGCCGTCCAGCATCTTGCATGAGACTAAGCTCTGTCTCTATTTTGCATAAGGATAAGCTCTGCCTTCTCATGGGACTAAGCATTGTCCCTACTTGCATAAATGTTACTCTATTCCAGCACCATCTATTTGCTCCTCTTTCGGGATAAGCTTTACCCTCAACCTCACAAGACTAAGTCTTGTCTTGTTAATTTTAGCATCATATTATTACATCTCATGGGCTAAAATATCGCCAACTTTTCCAAAGGCGTCATTGTCTAAAGGCATCATCCTCATAGCCGGAAGACACTATGCCATGGCCTGAGGATCTCTCAAATTTGCATATCATTATTCAAAGGCATCATGGTTCGGAGGCACCATTTGCATGGTCCGAGAACATCATTTCATGGCTGGCGAATCTCCTATATCACAATTCATGGCCCAGGATGTCATCCGCACCGTCCAAAGGCAATCTTTCATGGTCCAAATAAAATTTGCATCACGTTCAATAATCTATGTACTTGCATGCAACGTATTTTGAGATTGCAGGTGATCTCGGAGGTAACCATTTTTCAAACAGGAGCAACCTTCACTTCGGTTTGTGCTCATACCATTTTCACTTCGCCATTCATAACTGTAAAACTAGGGATATGTAGGCATCTCAAAGACCAGAGTTCGGCCTCTATTTTTCTAAAACATCCCATTCGGTCAAAATTGGTCATCATTTCTTTACCCAAAAACTCTTTCATCCTTCCCGGGTAAAGAGGGACATCTGTTGATGCCCACTTTTTCCCTATAATATTTTTAAAGTGCATATATGCCTTCAAAACATGTATTAGCATCAATGGACATTTTTCATAATTTTTATATTTTCAAATAAATTTATTCTAGCATTTTATTTATATAAATAATTATAAAATTACATCACAAATGGCTCTATAATATTTTATTGATTTAATTTTGCTATTTATAGCCATATTAAGTTCAAATTATTTCAAAAATGGCCAGATTTACACCTTTTGGTCATAATTACAATAATTTCGCAATTATAGCCCATGCATACATCACTACATTATTTTACCAGAAATTGATCCATTATACTTTTCAAATATTGAATAATTATTTTTAAAGCACTTCTGTGCATGAAAATTATTTTTTCTCATTATTAATTATTTTATAAAATAATTTTCATTCAAATACTTGGGTATTTAATAAATAGCCCTATTATTTTTCGGATTTAGCCTAATTGAACAGCCCAATGTCAACCTCTAACCCATTAAGACTAGGCCCAAACCAATCAAACCCAACCCCCCCTAACCCGACCCAGGCCCCTCCTAATCCTAGTCCTTGATCTCTTAGATCAATGACCCTTATTTGTTCTTAGCATTTTTAACCAAACAACCCTCCCAACCTAATTCATTCTCACAAAACCGCCGCCCTAAAACTCCACCCCTCTCCGTCTCTTTGAGACCCCAACCCTAACCCTAACTACCGCCACCCAAACCAGCCCCAACCCCTCCGATTCCTACTCGATCAATGGATCTCATGGCTGTTTGAGACTTCTATTTGCTTCCTACATCTCCTGGTTGCTCATTTTTGTGATTTCATGGAAAGATCTCAAAGAGATCTAGTCCAGATCTTGTTCAAAACCCTATGAGAGTTCATCGATGGTCTGTGAGTGCTTTTTTATCGGTGTTTACAGTTCAAATCTTTGGTTCAGGACCAGATTTCCCTTTACCATTTCCCTTTTATTCAAAAACCTACTATTTGGACTTGAATCGGTTGAGATCTTTGTAGACATGGAGTGGTTCTGAGTTCATCACTGATTTTCTTTAAGGTTCTCTTACTTCATTACTGTTAATAGATTTTCAGCACTATGTTATTCTAGGGTTTTGGTTTCTTTGTTATTTGTTGTCTGAATCCCTGCCTATTTGAAGTGTTTCAAGTTTCCATGGCTGTTTTCTTTAAGGGTCCTTTGATTTCTATACTGTCAATCAACATTAAGTGTTTTCAAATTAAGGTTCTTCCTAAACTTCTCTTCAAGAGATTTTTCTACTTTCAAATGTTTAATCTAGTCATCTCTTTACGTGTTTGGTTAATTTTCGTATGTTTGCTCGAACCCTAGACGTTTCTGATGGTAACACTAATTTCTTCAATTTTCTTTTTCATTTATTATGTTTATGTCTGTGAACCAGTCGTATTAACTTATTCTATTTAGGGATTCAAATGTGTTCCCTGTTAAATCTAGTATTCTTTGGGATTTTTGCCCTAATTGATCTCTATTGATGATTCGAACCAGCTTTTCTATTAAATTCGGTATTTCTGTGAGGTTTTACATAATTGATTTCTATTTTAGGGAATCTGAATAACCCTTTCTTATAAAATCAGTATTCTTTGAAGATGTTACTGACTAATTCTTATTAAATGTCCTTTTAAAATCAGTGTGTGCTGAATTTTTATATGTTTCTTTATTCGTGACCTTAATTGATCATAATTGCCTTAATTGGTTATCAGTATGGTTTTGAGATTCTTACTGACTCCTTACATGGAATGTTTTTGTGTCCTTACCTTAGTTGGACCCCATGTTATGATCGTTAATTGATTGCCCCCCAATTAAGGGGTCTGTTCCGGGCTCCTATAGGAGAATTGATTCTGTGACTGATTAATTGATCTTAATTGATTGAATTGTGATTCTTTTACCTTATTTGTTTTGATCCCTAAAGTGCTATATATACACTCTCATTCTGCTCCTTCAACACACGAATACACTGTGTAGAATATACACACACACATTCAAACTCTCTCTTCTTTCTTTGCTACTTGTGCTGGCTTTTGGTCTAGCCGGCTGAAAGCCAAGGCTAGATAGTAGAGTTGCACCTATTTTTTACATTCTACATTTCTCTTCTTTAGATGGTATGTCTCTATTTAGATTTTGAAACTCAACCTCATGTGTTCTAGGCCTATACATCTATGTTTGTTCCTGTATTAGTTATTCAACTTGTCCCTATGTATGTTGTGATTAAGCATGTCTAAATTCTGCCTTATATGTAATCAGCATGACTGACTTCATTTAGTTCTTTGATATTTTTCCAGCATATTTACTTAGTTCCCTTACCCCTCCTTCTAATTGGTATGACTATGTTAGTTATTTAGTTTTCTAGTGCATCCAGTTGGTCCTGATTGTGTCCAATGTTGCTCAAAACATCTTTCTCTTCAACATGATTTTGCTACATTTTTTCTCTATGTCTCAACTGTCTGTTACCATGACCAACTTGTTCAGTAGAAATCCCAAATGTTCTGTACATTTGTTGTATTAAATGTTTCCCTGTTTATGTGGTTTCAACCCTATATGTTCACAATACCCTTCACCTCTATTTGTAAGTCTACTTGTTGAGTGAATCTGGGTATTCTATTATCAATTGGGTTGTTTGTTGAGTATGATTTCCTCAAAATGATTTTAAAACTGTTACTTACTCCTAGTATTTTTATCAAAAAATTGGTCACTCCCAGTATCTTTAAAAAACTGTTTCTGAATCCTTCCACTTCTAAATTATTTCATTAAGACTTTCAACACTATGTCAAGCACTCTTACCCTACTCCTAGATTATTAAGTTATGCCCCTCTCGTATGTGTACTGCTTAGGGATCCTTGAAATCTTTCCGAACTCTAGCATACCAGGGCTGACCCTTCCATACTGCACATAACCAATCCCCATTTGAGAAATGGTCTTGGTGTGAGCACTGCCCGGGATCCTTGAGGTACTTAGAGAACTCTGACACACCAATGCACATATTACTGGCTATGAGATCTTTGGTTTCTGATACTCTATTGAAGGCCTGACATTCCCAGGTTTACTTTGGGCCAAATTTAGCCTCCATATAGTATAGTTTCATTTAATTATGTAATACATTTGATCATGATCTATAATAATTTTATGTGTAAACAGATATTGGGGCAATTAGTAAAAAGGGTGGGGTTTATGTTATGATATAAATCATGCTTTAGGCCCATATGTTATGTTATTTGCATCAAAACATGTCATAAGTCTATAATACTTGCATTAGAAAAACGGCCTTAGGACACTCACGTTTATATTTTGCGTATTAGAAACATGTTATAAGTTCATCATTTCTTTCTCTGACTCTGCATAATTTATTCTCACCCGGAAATCATGTCATTAAACTGCTGTTGTAATCATGCTTGATAAAAATGATCATCTCTGTGTGCATTAGAAATCCTGATTTAGGACTTTGTTTGCATTGGCTCTAAACCATGTCTATGTTGTTTTGAATTATCAACTGTCTATAAAAGGTTTAAGAAACAGTCCAACACATACACATCATATCCTAGTGCAAACATGCCTAAAATCAGTTTTATAATATTAATCACTCAGGTCAGCATGCTCATAGGACTAAATAACTTCAAGTTATTTAAATTAGTTCCCAGATTATGATAGCATACAGACCCACACCTAGGAAAGCCTTAGGTAATTAATTAACTATGAAATCAGGCTCTGCTAATTTGTAAAATTGCCCGAGTTTAACAGGCTATAAAACCAGTAAGCAAGCTGATTAGGATTCTACCACTTTTCATTTAAAGAAAATATTGCATATTCTGTGTTTGTGGTGTACAGCTAGATATCATGTTCTAGGGCCTTCTGAATTTCTTTAAAATCAGTTGTCTGTGACGTGCTATGTATCTGTTTATGTGTGGGGGCAAACATGAGCCCCCTAATTGCTTTCCTATTTGACAGTCCTATGTGTTCTTTGTTGTCGCTTAGATTTTACCTTTAAATACCTTAGGGATGTCTAGAACTGCCTAAGTATAGAGGTCCTAGACGCCTCCGGGACCACAAGAAAGGGACGGGTAAAGCACGCTTAGATTTCATTATTTAAACTCGCTTATATAACCACCAAGGGGAGGATAATGGGTAGTAAAAGGATATGATGACCTATGCGCTAATGTCACGCGTAGCCCCTCTAGTTGAGTAGGATTATCCGGCATTGCATAGATTGATCCTATAGGCTAACCAACTTAGGACTTCTCTTCTTTTATTTACATATATGTATTTAAAATGCGTAAACTTATTTTATTTACATATATGTGTATAAACTGCCTAAACTTGTTTTATTTACATATATGTGTTTAAACTGCCTAAACTTCTTTTATTTATATAGTTGTGTTTAAAATGGCTAAACTTCTTTTATTTACATATATGTGTTTAAACTGCCTAAACTTCTTTTATTTACATGGATGTGTTTAAACTGCCTAAACGTCTTTTACTTGTATATGTGTTTAGACTATGTAAACTGCCTTTATTTGCAAATATGTGTTGAGACCGCTTACTTGTAAAATGACTAATTCACATAACTAAGTTTGACCGGGACCCACCGTTGTGGACCGCGAGGGGTGCCTAACACCTTCCCCTCAAGGTTATTTCCAGCCCTTACCCTAATCTCTGGTAATGCAAACTGGTTACATGAGTTAATTGCTCTAGGTTCCCTAACGCACCTTAATCCGTTTGGTGGCGACTCTTCAAATACCTAATTCCCAAAAGGAAACGAGTTGCTCCCCATGAATGTTGAAACCCGGACTCTACGAAGGAAAAAGGGGGCGCGACACATGTCGTTCAATCTGTTTGATCAGTCTAATTTGGGATTTGAGCATAGTGGATGACTCTCGAGAATGGTTCTAATGAATTCAAGTCTTATACGTGGCAATTAGGAATCTTCAGGTTGTGTGTTTAGCTAGAAATTGAGATTTATATTGGAGGATGTCATGACTTCTGATATTTCTATATCATTATAGATTCTATATATCAGTATCATGAAGGTGAAGGTAATAGATTTAGATTCACATAAGGTCTCTTTAGAGCAGGTATCTTGGTTGTGGTACTTTTGGGGGTGCTTCAGAAGGATACGATGGTTTATGAGCCTTAGGGCGGTGTGGTTTTATGCTAAAGTTTGAGGGGCAAGTTTCGGTTAAGGAAAGTGGTGTACTAGCAAGGAAATGTATCAATTTGAAGGTAATTCGAAAGGAACTCAGAGAATTAGGACAGCTTGGTAGTAGTTTGGATCGATTGATATGATCGGTTTTTGGGTGCTTATGATGTAGTGGGTTTCTACAGGTGTTTTATGGCAATGATCTTAGGTTTTGATGGCTTGTGTAGCTTGGTTGAGTTAGAAGAAGTCAGCCATGATGGTTGGGTTTTGTACAAAGGGGATTCGGAGAGTTCTTGATGATTTCTGCCATGGTTGGAGATGTACCTTTTCTACTGGCGTGAGGAGCATGAGATGTATAGTGATTTTCTCCTAGATGGGATCAAATGGGAAAGTTCTTGGCTGGTTGAGTACGTAGCTGCTTGTGGCTCAGAAGGGATTATGAAGTTCTCATATTTATCATATGATGGCATGGTACATGTGGTATGTTGTGTAGGGTTGATATTTGCATGTGTAAGGTCACAGTTCAGTTCTAAAAGGAAGGGCATAAATTCTTAGGCGGTACGGACAGTTCAGATGACTAGGTAAATAATAATATCACTAATTGGTGTGGTTTGATGAGGGTATATATTTCAGAAAGGGCAATGTGTTTGAGTTAAGGGTACTTCATTGGTATTGCGGCACTCTCTCGTTGGATCGATTGCTGATATTCAAGTTTGCATGGTAGAACAGAAAAATTATAGGAGTATCCCTCGTAGATTGATCGAGTATCAGATGTGTGTTAGATGTTCTAGCAGTGGAGTTGGGATCAGATATGGTGATTCACGTGCCTTATGGATTTGGAGACCGGGAGTTCTCATAGACATGTTATGTCGTGAATGTGGACCGCATTTATCGGTTTTGTGTGGCGACTATTGGAGGTTTAGAGACCCGAGTGGATCTTTTGTTGCTTAGTATGGTGGATTTTGATGTGATATTGGTTACAGATTGGTGGTCTCCGTGTTGTGTTATTCTGGACTGTTGCGCTAAGACAACGACGTTAGCTATATCGGGGATGTTATGGATTGAGTGGCGAGGTTCGACGGGTTATGTTCCAAGTAGAGTGATTTCATTTTTGAAGACCCGGCTGATGGTTGGGAAGGTTGTCTTTCTTATTTGGCCTTCGTGAGTGATGTTAGTGCAGAGGCTCCCACCATTGATTCAGTTCCGGTGGTGAGGGATTTTCCGGATAAGTTTCCTACTGCCGGGCATACCGCCGGACAGGGTTGTTGATTTCAGTATAGATTTGGTGTCGGGCACCATATTGTATGGCACCGGAGAAATTAAAGTAGTTGAAGGAGCAGCTTTAGGAACTCCTTGATAAGGGGTTCATTAGTAGGCCAATATAGATGTCTGTTCTACATCGAGTCAGTTTTGTTGGCTCCGAGTTGCTATTGTTGAGGGATGTGTTGATTCGATTGCTCTTGAGCTTATTAATATTCCGGGTGAGGTGATCTATAAGTTACCTTTCCAGGTTGCGAGGTATTATGATTTGTTGGTTATAGGCACAGATGGTGCGGTTTTATTGGGGTTCTATAGTGGGATTCGAGCGGGAAGAGTATCGGGTATTGTTCGGTGGATAGCATATCGGTTGTGTCCTTCGGGTTTGTATGGTGTTATGTCATTTGCTTCACCGTGGTTATGATGATTTGCTTTTGGTACTAGACATCAAATTGCGCGTGGTTGTTGATTATGAGCATAGTGACTCGAGATGTTTCAGGTGGACCTGTGTTTCGATAGGGTCGTGCATTGCAGTGAAGTTATGTGGAGCTATGATCCTTTGGGTTAGATTCGTGTGTTCTAGTTCTTTGATGTGTGATGGGTTCTCAGTATTATGTGGTGGTGGTACTGGTGAGCTTGCAGTACAGCTCTCTCATCTGAGTCATTTTTCCATGATTTGAGTACATATAGATTGTTGCTTATTGGTACACGGGTCGCACGGGTTGTGGATCTAGATTGTATCGATGTGTCATGTCACTAGAGTAGTCTTGTTGGATGAGACTAGGTCATTGAGATCTAGAATGAATACTATCAGATTTGATTTCAGCGTGTTGGAAGGATAATATCGGGATTCGGCTTAGAAATTTACTATGGTCCTTGCCAAAGGAGAGGGAGCTTCATGAATGGTTGATCGGAGGAATGATTATGATTTTGCGTGTTTCTTTCATTATTGGCAATATACGAAAGTGTTGGGATGAGACTTTAATTGATAAGAGGTTTATTATCGGTATTCAGTTGTTGTGTGCAGCTATTGTGATTAGAAGTTATCGTTACGAGTGTCTCAGTTATGTGGTATATCATGTAATTGCATCTTGGGTACGGATATGGTTTGATACAGCTTGTTCGCACTTATTCAGTGTATAAGTGTGAGATCCAGATCTTATAGATAGTTTCAAAAGTGGAAATTGGTTCTAAGGTTATGGGCTAAGGTGAATTGTGAAATTTCAGTTATGTTGTGTTATCAGACCTATATGAGATAGGGGGACGTGGGATCACCCCCAGGTGCATGCATGGTAAGTTTATACAGCAATTTGTTGGTTTTTGGAACAACTTTGGCCATGTTAGAGGACGAACGTATGTTTAAGTGGGGGAGAATGTAACGACCTGATCGGTCGTTCCGAGAGTTTTAGCCCCATTTCCCCAATTTCTATTTTCTTATGTATTGTTCAGCTACATTTCATCGTATCATGTTGGCTGGTTCGGGTTTGGAGTAGTCTTGGAGTGTTATGAGACACTTAGTCTTTTATGTTGGTCATTTAGTTGGAAAAGTCAACCGGAAGTTGACTTGTGAGTAAACGATCTCATAATTTAGTTTTTATGGTTCGGATAGCTCCGTTAGGTGATTTGGGACTTAGGATCGTGTTCAGAATGTAATTTAGAGGTCTGTGGTAGATTTAGGCTTGAATTGACGAAATTGGAATTTTGGCGCTTTCCAATTGGTAGTGGAAATCTTGATATCGGGGTCGGAATGGAATTCTGGAAATTTGAGTAGGTTTGTAGTGTCATTTGTGATGTGTGTGAAAAATTTCAAATCATTCGGAGTTGATTTGATAGGTTTTGGCCTCATTTGTGGAATTTTGAAAGTTTCTAAGTTCTTAGGCTTGAATCTGAGGTTGATTCGGTGGTTTAGTGTTGTTTTGAGTGATTCGAAGGCTCGACTAAGTTTGAATAATGTTATGGGATGTGCTTGCATGTTTGGTTGGGGTCCCAAGGGCCTCGGGTGAGTTTCGGGAGGTTATCGGACCAAATTCTTGGTTTTGAGAGTTGTGGATTTTTCTTCTGTTCTATTGCAGAGTTTTGTCCTTTGCGTTTGCGAGAGGGCCTCGCGTTCACGAAGGGTTGTTGAGAGAGGCAGTTGGTTTGTTCTTCGTTGTGATGACCCGGCCAGTCGTTCCCCTATTTTTGCTTCTTGATGCTTTGTGTATCCGTGTTATGTGGTATCGGGTTGGTCGGATCGAGTTCGAAAAGGATTTGGTAAGGTTTATACACTTAGTCTCTTTAGAGTGAGTTTAAGTTGGAAAAGTCAATCGGATGTTGACTTGTGTGTTAAACAGCTCGGATGTGAGTTCCGATGGTTCAGTTACCTTCGGGAGGTGATTTGGGACTTAGGAGCACGATCGGAATGAGTTTTGGAGGTTCGGAGTAGATTTAGGCTTGAATTGGCGAAGTTGATATTTTGGAAATTTCTGTTTGGTAGGCGAGATTTTGATCTAGGGGTCGGAATGGAATTCCGAGAGTTGCAGTAGTTCTGTTGTGTCATTTTGGATGTGTGTGCAAAATTTCAGGTCATTTGGACGTGGTGGGTTTTTGATCAAAAGCGGAATTCGGAAGATTTTTAGAATCTTAGGCTTGAATTCGATGTGTTTTAGTTGATTTGATATTGTTTGAGGTGTTTTGAAGATTGGAACAAGTTTGAATAAGGTTTTGGGAAGTGTTGATGCCTTTGGTTGAGGTCCCGAGGGCCTCGGGTGAGTTTCGGGTGGTCAATCGGGCCAATTAATGAAGTTGGAACCTGCAGAAAATTGCAGGTCAGTGCTGCAGAAAAGTGACCTTCGCGTTCGCGAAGAGTCAGTCGAAGAAGGTGGGAATAATGCCTTCGCATTTTCGATGAGGTCTCCGCGTTCGTGAAGGGCTGGGCGTAGGTGCATCGCGTTCGCGGGTGTGTAGTCGCATTCGCATAGAAGAAAATGAGAGGTTGAGCTTCAGTGGAATTAACTCATCGTGTTCGTGATGGATGAAATGCATTCGCGAAGGTCCGTCTGGGTAAAGCATCGCGTTTGCGAGGGTTTAGTCGTGATCGTGTAAGAGGAAAATTGGTCAAAGTTAATTTGTGTTTCGCGAATGCGAGGCTTTGACCGCGTTCACGAAGAAGGAATTTATCCGCGAAATGGGGTTATTTCCTTCCATTGTTGGTCGTTTTTGGAGCTTTTTGAAGGGGATTGAAGAGGGATTCAAGGGGAATCACTTGGAGGTAAGATTCTTGGACTTAAAACTCGATTCTAATATGAATTCCACCTAAATAATCATGGAAAATAAGCCAAACAATTAAAGATCTAGGGCTTGGAAATTTAGACCTTTAATTGAGGATTTGAAAGACTATTTGAGGTCGGATTTTAGAACTTTTGATATGTATGAACTCGTGGTGAGATAAGGAATCTATTGATGTAAAAATTATCGAATTCCAAGATGTGGGCTCGGGGGTCGGGTTTTCGTAATTTCGGGATTTGTGTCGTATTTTGATTGTTTTCGCTTGGGCTTCGTTCCCTTAGCATATTTTGACGTCCTTGTTCTAATTTTGGATAGATTTGACATGAGTGGAGGCCGATTCAAGGGGAAAAGGCATCGCGAGCTAGGGATTTGATCGGTTCAAGATGAGTAATGATTGTAAATGATGTTCTGAGGGTATGAAACCTCGGACTTGCAAATCGTTGTGCTATATTGAGGTGAGACACACGCTTGATGACGAGCGTGAGGTCGTGCACTATTGGGGATTGTGACTTAGTCCGTCCTGATTGATGATTTTATAGCGTATTTGACTGAGATCTATTTGTTATCATCATTATTTGGGCTGAATGCCATATTTGGGCCTTGTGCCAACTATTTGAACCCTTCAGGGATTTTTATTGGTATTTCCTCACTATTTTGACTTTATATTTGAACTCAGTCATGTTATATTTCTCTGTTTTCGTACTCAGCCATGTTTACTTTGTTTTAATACTTAAATGATCTTTTAAATGATATTTTTGGGCTGAGAATCATGTTTTACTATTGCCTGAGTGGCTTGTGAGGATTTTGACTGAGTAAGGCCGAGGGCCTATGTTGTGAGGAAACATTTGATACTGATTATGAGGCCGAGGGCCTGAGATATGTACGCCACGAGGTGGCTTGATTAATATGAGGCTGAGGGCCTAGTGATGATGCCACGAGGTGGCTTGATATTGCACTTGGGTCGTAAGGGGCCCCTCCAGGAGTCTGCATACCCGCAATGAGCGCGGGTACCCATTGTGATGTGAGATTGAGCCTGAAGGGCTGGTATTGTTCTATGTGATTGCCCGAGGGGCTGGTATTATTCTATGTGATTGCCCGAGGGGCTGGTATTATTCTATATGATTGCGCGAGGGACTGGTATTGTTCTCTGTGATTGCCCGAGGGGCTGATTCTGTTGGTATTGTGCCCGAGGGGCGGTTCTTTATGTGTTATCTTTTCTTCATTGCCTGTCAATTACCACGCTTAATTGTTGAAAAAGGCTTTTTATGAAGTTAAATTTGAGTTAAAGGATTTTTACCTATCTTTCACTAGTTTACTGTTTTAATGGTTTTACTGCTTCATTATAGTATGCTTTTGTGCCTTACGTGATTTCCTGCTTTCAGTCTTTATTTATGATTATTACTCACTGAGTTGGAGTACTCACTTTACTCCCTGCACCCTGTGTGCAGATTTAGGCATATCTGGTCCCGTTTCCGAGTGCTAATCATTTCCGGCTCAGGCGGATCCGAGGATTCTCTAGGTAGTTGTTGGCGTTCACAGCCCGGAGCTCTTCCCTATCTTACTTCTTCATGTTGTTAGTTTCTGTATTAAACTCTGTAGTTTGATTTAGAGTATTCCGGATTGTTTAGAAGCTAATTGACACCCCGGTATCGGGCTGTGTTGGGTTATTTTTCGCGAATTATGCTATTACCTGTTAACTTTGGATTATCTTATCATGTTTTAGATTTATTTCTTATGGTTTAACTATTAATAATTGGATATGGGAAGTGTCGGTTGACCTTGTCTTCAAGAGAGGCGCCATCACGACTAAGTCCGGGTTTAGGGTCGTGACATTCGCGTTCGGGATGTAAGTCTCGCGTTCGAGAAGGTTCCTAAGTTAAAGCTACGCGTTCGCAAGGAGCTCTTCGCGTTCGCGTAGGGTCGACTATTTGGTCTTTGCGTTCGCAGGTGGGCCCTCGCGTTTGCGAAGAAGGGAATATTGGCCTGAGGCAAATTGTTCTTCGCGAACGCGAGGGAGTTACCGCATTCGTGAAGAATGAAATAATACATGGGCACAATGTTTAAATAGAGGTCTTCGCGATTTTTAGCCCATTTCTCACCATTGTTGAGCAGTTTTGAAGCTTTTTAAGAGGGATTGAAGAGAGTTCGAAGGGAAACACTTGGAGGTTTTGAACTCAATACTCGATTCTATGGTGATTTCTAACTAATTAGACATGAAATTAGTGAGATTTAAAGCCTAAAATTGGGGAAATAGAGCTTGAAATTGGAGAGTGTAAATTAGGGATTTGAGGGGCCATTTGAGGCCCTATTTTGATGTTCTTGGTATGTATGGACTCGTGGGAGGATGAGGATTCTTGTGATGTGATTTTTATCAAATTTCAAGACGTGGGCCTGGGGGGAGGGTTTGGCCAATTTCGCGATTTTTGAGTTAATTTGATTATTTTCGCTTAGGCTTTGTTCCTTTAGCATATATTGATGATGTGAAACTGATTTTGGTTAGATTCGGAGCATTTGGAGGTCGATTCAAGAGGTAAAGGCATCGCGGGCTAGAGTTTGGACCGGATTGAGGTAAGTAATGATTGTAAATATTGTCCTGAGGGTATGAAACCCCGGATTTCACATCGTGGTGCTACTTTGAGGTGACGCACACGCTAGATGACGAGCGTGGGGCCGTGCACCGTTAGGGAATGTGACTTGGTCCGTCCCGTACGACTATTACGCCGCGTATTTGATTGAAAATTATTTGATATTATTGTGTTTTGGAAATTATTACTATGTTTTGGGCTGGATACCATATTTGGGCCTCGTGCAAACTGTTTGGACCCTTAGGGGCTTTCTTTACTGAAATTCCTCACTATTTTGATTTAATAATTGTACTCAGTCATGCTATGTTTAACTAATTTCATAACTCAATCTTATTTACTCCGTTTTGATACTTTAAATGATATTTTGACTGAGCATCCAATTTTACTGTAGCCCGAGTGGCTTGAGAGGTTTCTGACTGAGTGAGGCCTAGGGCCTGTGTTGTGAGGATATCATGGGATTGGGCTGCACGCCGCAGCATGTTGTACTGATTTGTGATAAATGAGAGGCCGAGGACCTAATTTATTACGCCATGAGGTGACTTGTTATGTGAGGCCGATGGCTTGATTGATTATGCTACGAGATGGATTGTTTAGCGCTTGGGCTGTAGGATCCCCTCCGGAGTCTGAACACCCCCAATGAGCGCGGGTACCTAGTGTGAGTGATGTGATATAGCCCGAGGGGCTGTTGTCAATTCATATTGTTGCTCGAGGGACTGTTGTCTATTCATATTGTTGCCCGAGGGGCTGTTGTCGATTCATATTGCTGCCCGAGGGGCTGGTTCTGTTGATATTTTGCCCGGGGGAGGTTTATGGTACTTGATTTGCCCGAGGATCTATTTACATTTCTATCATTTTTACTCACTATTTTTATCACTCGTTTGAAACTATTGAAAGATGTTTTAAAAGAAAAAGTTTTACTGAAACTGAGTTTGTTTCACGAGGTAAATGATTTTTGTACTATTTTGGGAAATGTACTGTACTTGTTGTGGTGTTATGACGTGGAACTATCTATTTTCTTACTGCTCAACTTTCATTTACTTTTATTACTTACTGAGTTGGCGTACTCACATTACTCCCTGCACCTTGTGTGCAGATCTAGGAGTTGCAGGTCGCGATAGCAAGCATTGATTGTCCATTCAGCAGGATTTTGGAGTAGACAAGGTAACTGCATGGCGTTCGCAGCCCTGTTCTTCTCTCTCATATCTTCCCTAGCTTTATTTAGTATGGTCTTCTAGTCTTGTTTAGACTTTATTGTATTGATATAGAGTCGTAGTTGCTCGTGACTTGTGACACCCCGATGTCGGGCTTGTATATTTATTGCACACTGGTTATTTAGACTTATATTATGAGATTTCTTGTTAATTAATGGCTTAAAATGACTTTTATAGAAAATGGTTAGATTTGGGAATTGTGTCGGCTGGCCTAGTTCCACAATGACGCCATCACGACCGGGTCGATTTTAGGGTCGTGACAGTGTCTGCCAAAGTTGTGGATGCAATAACGTATTTGCAACATCATGGATATCTGGCAGGACGGCTGGAACAGTAGCAGTAGAGACAATACCAAAATTGGTAGCACCATCAAAAAATTTTGCAGTAGTATTACGTGCCATAGTTTCTTAGATTGTAGGGAAATAATACTGAAAAATAACAATAATAATACTACAATAATATTATTAGTAAGCAGATATACGAATTGTCTTGAGTCGTGCTAGGCATTGTTCTAAGAAACTATTTCAGCAATGTGAAATATTTCCCCGGGATTAAACAAGCCCATCTCCATTTGGGAGGATACAGGAATCAGCAAAATATTAAATATTACAAACACAACTATTTAAAAGAGTGGAACATGAGAAGTTAAAGTACCAAAAAGAAAGACAACAAAGGGAAGTTGATGAATATAATCTGATAGTGTTAAAGCTATTACAATATAAAATATAACTCAACAAATGACGTTTTAACATTGAAATAATTCAAAATAACAATCTTAAAAAAACATTATCAAACTATACATTTTATCTCCCTAAAAGTAAATACTCAATAAATTTTATATGTACCGTAATTTAAAACATTGCTTCTTAATGAGTAAAGGGTATATCTAGGCTGAGAGTTGGGTCTTGGAACATAGGGACGTTGGCGGGGAATTCTATAAAGTTTGGTAAGATTCTCCAGAAGAGAAAGATCAACATAGCATGTGTCCAGGAGACTAGATGGGCAGGTACTAAGGCACGTGATGTAGAAGGGTATAAACTATGGTACTTAGGATGCATTGGGGGAAAGAAACAAGTATGTATTTTAGTTGAGAGGGAACTCAGGGAGTTGGTGATAGAGGTTGGGACGGTAAATGATAGGTTGATGAGTATTAAGCTTGTATTTGGAGGGTTTACTGTAAACATGGTTAGTGTGTATGCCCCTCGGGTAGGATTGGATAAGGAAATCAATTAGGCGATTCTAGGAGGATTTAGACGAGGTGGTGCATAGTATCCCGCACTCAGAGAAGTTTTTCATTGGAGGAGACTTCAATAGCCATATTGGGGCTAATGTTAGGGGATATAATGGTATGCATGACAGATTTGGTTTTGGGGGTTAGAAACGATGAAGGTACCTCACTATTGGATTTCGCTAGTGATTTTGACTTGGTGTTAGCCAACTCGAGTTTTCCGAAGAGGGAGGAGCACCTGGCCACCTTTCGGAGTACGGTAGCCAAGACCTAAATTGATTACCTTCTCTATAGGAAATGCAATAAAGCTTTATTAAATGATTACAAGGTCATCCTGAGTGAGAACCTTGCGGCCCAACATAGGCTTCTAGTTAAGGACCTAGAGATCAAGAGGAGTAGGAGGAAGAGGGAGGTGTGCAAGAAACCTATGATCAGGTGGGATAACTTGAATAAGGATAAATCCTAGGAGTTGGGGGAGGGATTGTTGGCTATGAGGGCATATAGAAGTAGGGGGACGTGACTAAGATGTGCACCACGACACCAGATTGCATTAGGGAAACTGCTAGAGATATTTTAGGGGTCACGAAGGGTTATTCTAGGAGTCACAAAGAGGGTTGGTGGTGGAATGGAGAGGTTCAAGGTAAGGTAGACACCAAGAAAATATCTTATATTAAGCTTAAAGAGAGTAAAGCCGAGGAGAAGAAAAGGACACGTCGGGAATGTTATAAGAAGGCAAAGAAAGAGGTGAAGTTAGCAATTACGGCAGCCAAGACTGTTACAACCCATATCCATATGTGTTAGTTCATGCCATATATTAGTTAACATAAATCCAAGAATGAATTATCTTTTAGATGATAAGAAGTCAATCCTATTGGTCTTAAGTGATACAAGAGTGTATAAGGGTGATTAACCAGTATTAGAAGTTAAACGAATCAAGGATGTTGTAACTCGTATTTTCAAGTAATCTAGCGGTGCTTAATACACTCAAGAGGTCATTTATTAAGGTATTTTAATCATATAATATCCGTATCATAAGTCTTGAAGTCAAACGAGTTATAAAACAAAAGTCGACAAAAGTTGTCGCAACTTAGGTTCATAATTTTACTTAAACATTGGGTCAAATGTTTCTAATCTTTTCTCATAATTTACAAGGAATTATGGGGTGATCTACCAACCAAATTAAAGATCTAGGAGTCTAGTTTCCAACTCATTAAACCGTTCATCCATACGATCTCGGAGTAGAGAGATATTCGCGTTTTCACGAGACTGCGCCAAACACCTCTCTATGGGGCCCACTAAGTCGGTTTAAGATATTTGGACCTATATAGGATGACTCCAACCCGTTTTAAGTCATTTCTTTTCACTATTTTCAGACCTTAGAACCCTAGGAACATCCTCTCAAGGTTCTCTCAAGATTCAAGACCCAAAAAAGGGCAAACAACACAAATCAAGTGTCGGGAATTCCGTGGCGCTAGTAAGTCTCTTGTTCTTCTTGTTGTTGCTCATTTTTGTGTCGTTCCAGCTCGTGTGGGAGGTTGTTTTAAAGGGTTTATGTTCTGTAAATACTCCCTAATGTTCTTAATATCAATCCTAGGTGATTTCAAGCCTTCTAAAGTGATTCTAGTGCCGAAAAACACTAATTGATCGCTAGTTTCATTTTTTTGTTGTTGTGGCAGCATTGGAGGGATATTTCTTGGAAATTTAAGGTCAAATTGGAGTTGTTCTTTCTGTATAAAGGTAAGGAACCTCTTACTCTATATGTATTTAAGATTATCCAAGTTGCGGCTAAGCCATTGAAGCTAGAACTTGTGAGATATATATCGAAAGGTTTGGTAGTAGTGTTATTGTTTTGTGGACTGTTTTGCGTTGTTGTTGGGCTGCGTATTTTACTACTATCTTGTGGAGTTTTGGAGGAGGAAGGGTGTGGAGAAACACCATATATATGTAGGTTTATGGGCTGATAGTTATTCGTAACATTTCCAGGTTGTTTGACACGACTACGGTGGTCGTCGTATGTATGAAGTGATTAGGCTGTGTGTGGACTATTTTGGGAGGCTCAATATGTTTATTATTGATGTTGTTTGGGCTGTTTGGTGACTTTTTTGAATGGTGTGAGGTCATATATATAGGGTAGGTGCTGTCCGTTTCATCGTAAAATAGGTTGTGGTCGATACATAATAGTTATGACGCTTAAATGATAACGATAGTATCGTTTCTCTTATTGTAGACTAAGGAGTTTTGACAATTGCATAGATTGAGATTGGGGCAGTATATACAAGGTATGTGAGGCTATCCCTTTCCTTCTTTTGCACGACTCCGATTGTACATAATGTAGTGAACGAGCTTCCAAGATACTCTACTCTTAGAAGCTAGCAGTACTTACATTGTTTTCCCTCTTATGGAACGATTGATGTCAATGTTGCTTCTCTTATTCTTATGTTATCAATGTTGTTCATACTTCCTAATTCTTATAAGGTTCATAGTGAAGAGTTAGTCCTAATAACGTGTACAGAGGATACCGACCTTACGTCACTCCGAAAGGTTTAGAATGTGATTCCATGAGTCGAGCATGCATTATATATATGTATCTATTTTACTCTACCGAGCCACGCTATAGTTGGCCGGGTACGGCACCTATTGTGCAACCACTGATCAGTTGGGTTTTACCGAGCTCCACGTGGCCGGGTACGATTCTACCGAGCCTATTATGGCCGGGTACGATATGATGATGATGATGCCCACAGAGGCGAATGCTTTAAAGGTTTATGTATTTATACATATGTATCATGCATTTCATGTAAGTAGCCCTCAGAGGTACTAAGATGTTACAGGTTGTATATTCTTTATCCTTGCTTACATTACTGATCGTATTTATGGTTCCTTGCCTTACATACTCAGTACTTTATTCGTACTGACGTCCTTTTATTTGTGGACGCTGCATGTCGTGCTGCAGGTCCTGATAGACAGACAGGTGCAGCTCCCCCACCACAGTAGACTGTCCAGTTCAGCGGTGATTGGCGAGATCCCTTCTCCGGACTTGCCTTGGTCTTGGTATGCAATTTTTGTTATAGACATTATGGGTATGTCGGGGCCCTGTTCCGGCTATGTTGCAACACTTATGTTCTTTTAGAGGCTCATAGACAGGTGTCGGCTCATGTATAGTTTGGTATGCCTTGTCGGCTAGTTTTTGTTGTATAGTCTTTCATAGTAGCGTGGTAGCTCATACCTTATATGTAGTTTCTTGATTGTCTGGTCATCCCCTGCTATGTATGTTCATGCCGTCATATTTTATTGCTGGTTGTCCATGATCTAGGTCTACCATTTATATTGATCTCGTCAGCCTTAAAAGATAATAATGAAGGTTAGATGAAATGTACGTTGGTGCTCGGCAAGTGTGGTCGGGTGCTAGTCATGGCCCTTCAGTTTGGGTCGTGACAAACTTGGTATCAGAGCAAGTCTGTCCTAGGGGTTGTCTATGAGCCGTGTCTAGTAGAGTCTTGATTATGGATGTGTAGCGCGCCACATTTATAATCAGGAGGCTACATGACATCTAGGGTTGTTACCTTCTTCCTGAATCTAGATCGTGCGTAGAGTTGAGTCGTAAGTGTTCGTCTCTAATATTCACCTTGTTTTTTTTCAGTGATGCCTTCGACTAGGAAGCAAACGATTAGTAGACGGCTTGATACAGCAGCGGGAGAGGGTACCAGTCAGGTGCCCCAAGTCAGAGCAGGACAAAGTGAGGCTCAAAGTGAGATGCCCTCTCATACCTCATCTACTCCATCTCCTCCAGAGGATATTAGAAGGCACCCAGCGCCTCCAGTTCCTCCGTCTGACACTCCAGACCAGGATATGCGGAGTGCTTTGCAGTTATTGACTAGCTTGGTAGCTGCTCAGGCTCAGAGGCAGAATACAGGTGCTGCTGAGAAACCAGTTAGTACAAGAGTTCGTGATTTTATTAATTTAGACCCTCCAGTGTTTACCGGATCAGACCCCAAGGAGGACCCACAGACTTTTATTGACCAGGTTCATCGTACACTTCGGGTTATGCATGTTAGTGATACAGAGGCAGTAGAGTTGGCTTCTTATCGGTTACGGGATTTAGCGGTTCTCTGGTATGATAGTTGGGAGAGATCCAGGGGTCCGAACCCTCCTCCAGCTGTGTGGAAGGAATTTTCTGAGGCCTTTCTTCGTCACTACTTGCCAGTTGAGATACGACGAGCTAGAGCTGATAAGTTCTTGAACCTTAGACAAGGTAATATGAGTGTGCGAGAGTACAGTATGCAGTTTGATTCTTTGGCAAGGTATGCTCCCCATATGGTGGCCGAGATGAGTGATAGGGTGCATATGTTCGTGAATGGGTTGGGACCACATCTTGATAAATGAGTGTACGACAGCCTCCTTGGTGGAGGGCATGGATATTTCCCGTATTCAAGCTTATGCCCAGACCCTAGAGGATCGTAAGCGCCAGCAGAGGGCAGTTAGGGAGCAGGATAGAGGCCAGCATAAGAGGGCGAGATTTGCAGGGTATTCTGATGACTTCAGAGGCCGCATCAGGCCACAGTTTTCGAGGAGTTCGGCGCCACCTGTAGCTAGTGCTCCTCCACAGTTTCAGAGGCCTCGATATGATCGATCCTATTCTGGTCCAGGTCAGAGTTCGCGGGCATCTGGCTCGCAACATCACAGGGATACTAGTCAGATGAGACCCCCAACACCACATTGTGATCAGTGCGGCAAGGCCCACTTTGGACTGTGTCGTCGAGGTTCTGATGCATGCTATTCGTGCGGGCAGCCTGGCCATATGATGCGGGATTGTCCTAATAGAGGAGGTGATGGTATGGCTCAGCCGACTGGATCTGTGTCTGGTTCTTCCTCATCAGTTCGACCTCCAGCACGGGGTTTTCAGCAGTCGACAGGTCGTGGTAGGGGTAGAGGTGCAGTGCCGAGTTCGAGTGGTGCTCAAAATCGAACCTATGCTCTAGTAGGTCGACAGGATCTCGAGTCGTCTCCAGATGTTGTTACAGGTATTATATCTGTGTTTTCTTATGATGTATATGCGCTGATTGATCCGGGATCTACATTATCATATGTTACACCCTTTGTGGCTAATAAGTTTGGCATTGAACCTGAATTGATAAGTAAACCCCTCGCGGTATCTACTCCGATAGGAGATTCTGTGATTGCTAGAAGGGTATATAGAGGTTGCACTGTGATGATTTGTAGTCGTCAAACCTCAGCAAATTTATTTGAGTTAGAAATGGTTGATTTTGATGTGATAATGGGAATGGACTGGTTGGCCTCATGCTATGCAAATGTTGACTGTCGTACGAAGATGGTTAGGTTCCAATTTCCGGGTGAACCCATCATTGAATGGAAAGGGAACATTGCTACACCGAAAAGGTAGGTTTATTTCCTATCTTAAGGCAAGGAAAATGATCTCAAAAGGTTACATTTATCATCTCGTTCGCGTTAGGGATGCGGAGGCGAAACCGCCTACTTTACAATCAATCCCTGTGGTCAACGAATTCCCAGATGTTTTCCCAGATGAACTCCCAGGCCTTCCTCCTGAAAGGGAGATTGAGTTTAGCATTGATGTGTTGCCTGACACTCAACCGATCTCTATTCCTCCATACAGAATGGCCCCGGCAGAGTTGCGAGAGTTGAAGGTGCAGTTGAAGGACTTGCTGGATAAGGGCTTTATTAGGCCTAGCACTTCACCTTGGGGTGCACCAGTCCTATTCGTGCGGAAGAAAGACGGGTCGTTACGGATGTGTATCGACTATCGACAGTTGAATAAGTCTACTATAAAGAACAAGTATCCACTTCCAAGAATTGATGACCTGTTTGACCAACTCCAGGGTGCCAAGTATTTCTCTAAGATTGATTTACGTTCAGGGTATCATCAAGTGAGGGTTAGGGAGAAGGATATTCCAAAGACGGCCTTCCGGACAAGATATGGGCACTTTGAGTTCTTGGTGATGTCGTTCGGGCTAACAAATGCCCCAACAGCTTTTATGGATCTCATGAATACTATATTCAGGCCCTATCTTGATGTGTTCGTGATTGTATTCATTGATGACATTCTAGTGTATTCTCGTTCGGAGGTGGAACATGCGGGCCACTTGCGGATAGTATTACAGACGCTTCAGGATCGTAAGTTATATGCTAAGCTCTCCAAATGTGAATTCTGGCTGAACTCAGTAGCATTCCTTGGCCATGTGATATCTGATGAGGGTATTAGTGTCGACACTCAGAAGATCGATGCAGTAAAGAATTGGCCGAGACCTACAACACCATCAGAAGTCCGCAGCTTCCTAGGACTAGCAGGATATTATAGGCGGTTTGTAGAAGGATTTTCCTCTATATCATCACCATTGACTAAGTTAACACAAAAAGCTACCAAATTCTAGTGGTCTGACACTTGTGAACGTAGTTTTCAGGAGCTGAAGAATCGATTGACATCTGCACCAGTGCTCACTCTTCCTGAAGGAACAGAAGGTTATGTGGTATATTGTGATGCCTCAGGTATAGGTTTGGGGTGCGTATTGATGCAGCGTGGGAATGTGATTGCTTATGCATCAAGACAATTGAAGAAGCATGAAAAGAATTATCCAACCCATGATTTGGAATTGGCTGCAGTAATATATGCTTTGAAGATATGGCGGCACTACTTATACGGCGTCCATGTTGACATCTACACAGATCACAAGAGTTTACAATACATCTTCAAGCAGAAAGAGTTGAATTTGAGGCAGCGTAGGTGGCTTGAATTATTGAAAGACTACGACGTCGAGATATTGTATCATCCCGGTAAAGCCAATGTTGTGGCAGACGCTCTCAGCCGTAAATCAATGGGAAGCTTAGTACATATTGAGGCAGGTAGATGGGGGTTGATTAAAGAGCTTCATCAGCTAGCCAATATGAGAATCAGATTGTTAGACTCTGATGATGGAGGTGTTACTGTACAGAATACATCAGAATCATCTTTGGTAGCCGAGGTAAAAGCACGACAATATGAAGATCCTATCTTAGTATGATTAAGAGAAAGCATTCAACAGTGTAAAAGTATGGCTTTTGGGATCGGAAAAGATGGGGCACTGAGATACCAGAGCCGATTGTGTGTGCCTAATGTGGCAGGGTTGCGAGAGAAGATTATGAATGAGATTCATCAATCCCGATATTCCATCCATCCCGGCTCGACAAAGATGTATCATGATGTCAAGGAGCAGTATTGGTGGGATAATATGAAGAAGTCTATTGCAGAATTTGTAGCCCAGTGTCCCAATTGTCAACAAGTAAAGATAGAACATCAGAAACCCGGTGGATTGCTTCAAAATATAGAGATTCCGACCTGGAAGTGGGAGGTGATTAATATGGACTTCATTATTGGATTACCTCGCTCTTATCATAAGTTTGACTCCATCTGGGTGATAATTGATCGACTTACAAAATGTGCCCATTTTCTGCCAGTGAAGACAACTTACACGGCTGAAGATTATGCAAAGTTGTATATCAAGGAGATTGTTAGGCTTCATGGTGTGCCCATATCTATTATATCAGACCGAGGAGCTCAATTTACGGCTAACTTTTGGAGGTCTTTCCAGAAGGGTTTAGGCACACAAGTAAATCTCAGCACTGCATTTCATCCGCAGACTGACGGACAGGCTGAACGTACCATTCAGACACTGGAAGATATGCTACGAGCATGTGTTCTAGATTTTAAGGGGAATTGGGATGATCATCTTCCACTCATAGAATTCGCCTATAACAATAGCTACCATTCCAGTATTAAAATGGCCCCATACGAGGCACTATACGGGAGGAGATGTAGATCACCAGTTGGATGGTTCGAAGTCGGTGAAACAGAATTATATGGGCCAGATTTGATTCACCAAGCTATTGAGAAGGTGAAAGTGATACAGGAGCGATTGAGGATGGCACAAAGCAGGCAAAAATCTTATTCTGATGTCCGACGTCGTGATCTAGAGTTTGAGGTTGGTGATTGGGTTTTCCTGAGGATCTCACCAATGAAGGGTATTATGCATTTTGGGAAGAAAGGTAAGCTGAGTCCAAGGTATATCGGGCCGTATAAAATTCTTCGACGGATTGGACAGGTTGCTTATGAGTTAGAATTGCCATCCGAATTGGAATTTGTCCACCCGGTATTCCATGTATCTATGTTGAGAAAATGTATTGGAGACCCTTCTCGAGTCGTCCCTATCAAAGATGTACAAGTTACAGAGGACCTATCATATGAAGAAGTGCCAGTGGCGATATTAGATCGGCAAGTCCGCAAGCTGAGAACAAAAGATGTAGCTTCCGTCAAAGTATTGTGGAGGAACAAAAATATGGAAGAAATGACATGGGAAGCAGAAAAGGAGATGAAGTCAAAATACCCTTACTTATTCCAGAATGAAGATAACAAGGATGCTGGTGGAAGACAGGATACATTGGAAGAAGAAACGGCTCTATGAGGTAAGCAATAATTTGAGAATACTCCTCCTTAATACAAAATGGTGATATGTAGATAATGTAAATATGCATAATGCTTTGTGTAGCCTTGTGAAGCCATATGTTGGGCTTAATTACTTGCAAGTTTTGCTAGTGACCATTTTATAGGGGAAAATTGATCGGAAATTTCCATTGGAATCCACGATGATTTAAACTCCCCATAAACCCTTACATTCGAGGACGAATGTTCCTAAGGGGGGGAGGGTGTTACAACCCATATCCACATGTGTTAGTTCATGCCATATATTAGTTAACATAAATCCAAGAAGGAATTATCTTTTAGATGATAAGAAGTCAATCCTATTGGTCTTAAGTGATACAAGAGTGTATAAGGGTGATTAACCAGTATTAGAAGTTAAACGAATCAAGGATGTTGTAACTCGTATTTTCAGGTAATCTAGTGGTGCTTAATACACTCAAGAGGTCATTTATTAAGGTATTTTAATCATATAATATCCGTATCATAAGTCTTGAAGTCAAACGAGTTATGAAACAAAAGTCGACAAAAGTTGTCGCAACTTAGGTTCATAATTTTACTTAAACATTGGGTCAAATGTTTCTAATCTTTTCTCATAATTTACAAGGAATTACGGGGTGATCTACCAACCAAATTAAATATCTAGGAGTCTAGTTTCCAACGCATTAAACCGTTCATCCATACGATCTCGGAGTAGAGAGATATTCGCGTTTTCGCGAGACTGCGCCAAGCACCTCTCTATGGGGCCCACTAAGTCGGTTTAAGATATTTGGACCTATATAGGATGATTCCAACCCATTTTAAGTCATTTATTTTCACTAGTTTTAGACCTTAGAACCCTAGGAACATCCTCTCAAGGTTCTCTCAAGATTCAAGACCCAAAAAAGGGCAAACAACACAAATCAAGTGTCGGGAATTCCGTGGCGCTAGTAAGTCTCTTGTTCTTCTTGTTGTTGCTCATTTTTGTGTCGTTCCAGCTCGTGTGGGAGGTTGTTTTAAAGGGTTTATGTTCTGTAAATACTCCCTAATGTTCTTAATATCAATCCTAGGTGATTTCAAGCCTTCTAAAGTGATTCTAGTGCCGAAAAACACTAATTGATCGCTAGTTTCATTTTTTGTTGTTGTGGCAGCATTGGAGGGATATTTCATGGAAATTTAAGGTCAAATTGGAGTTGTTATTTCTGTATAAAGGTAAGGAACCTCTTACTCTATATGTATTTAAGATTATCCAAGTTGCGGCTAAGCCATTGAAGCTAGAACTTGTGAGATATATATCGAAAGGCTTGGTAGTAATGTTATTGTTTTGTGGACTGTTTTGCGTTGTTGTTGGGCTGCGTATTTTACTACTATCTTGTGGAGTTTTGGAGGAGGAAGGGTGTGGATAAACACCATATATATGTAGGGTTATGGGCTGATAGTTATCCGTAACATTTCCAGGTTGTTTGACACGACTACGGTGGTCGTCGTATGTATGAAGTGATTAGGCTGTGTGTGGACTATTTTGGGAGGCTCAATATGTTTATTATTGATGTTGTTTGGGCTGTTTGGTGACTTTTTTGAATGGTGTGAGGTCATATATATAGGGTAGGTGCTGTCCGTTTCATCGTAAAATAGGTTGTGGTCGATACATAATAGTTGTGGTCGATACATAATAGTTGTTTTGGCCGGGTACGGCACCTATTGTGCAACCACTGATCAGTTGGGTTTTACCGAGCTCCACGTGGCCGGGTACGATTCTACCGAGCCTATTATGGCCGGGTACGATATGATGATGATGATGCCCACAGAGGCAAATGCTTTAAAGGTTTATGTATTTATACATATGTATCATGCATTTCATGTAAGTAGCCCTCAGAGGTACTAAGATGTTACATGTTGTATATTCTTTATCCTTGCTTACATTACTGATCGTATTTATGGTTCCTTGCCTTACATACTCAGTACTTTATTCGTACTGACGTCCTTTTATTTGGGGACGCTGCATGTCGTGCTGCAGGTCCTGATAGATAGACAGGTGCAGCTCCCCCACCACAGTAGACTGTCCAGTTCAGCGGTGATTGGCGAGATCCCTTCTCCGGACTTGCCTTGGTCTTGGTATGCAATTTTTGTTATAGACATTATGGGTATGTCGGGGCCCTGTTCCGGCTATGTTGCAACACTTATGTTCTTTTAGAGGCTCATAGACAGGTGTCGGCTCATGTATAGTTTGGTATGCCTTGTCGGCTAGTTTTTGTTGTATAGTCTTTCATAGTAGCGTGGTAGCTCATACCTTATATGTAGTTTCTTGATTGTCTGGTCATCCCCTGCTATGTATGTTCATGCCGTCATATTTTATTGCTGGTTGTCCATGATCTAGGTCTACCATTTATATTGATCTCGTCAGCCTTAAAAGATAATAATGAAGGTTAGATGAAATGTACGTTGGTGCTCGGCAAGTGTGGTCGGGTGCTAGTCATGGCCCTTCAGTTTGGGTCGTGACAAAGACTGCGGATTTTGGACATCTGTACGAGGAACTCCGTGGTAAGGGCAGGGATAAGAAGCTATACTAGTTGGCCAAAGTGAGGGAGAGAAGGCCTGAGACTTGGACCAAGTGAAGTACACCAAAAACGAGGACAACAAAAGTATTGATGGACGAGGCACATATTAGACGAAAATGCCCGGCATATTTCCATAAATTATTGAACAAGGAGGGGAACAGAAGCATCGCGCTGGGTGAATTGGAGTACTCCAAGAATTAGCGTGATTTTGGATATTGTAGGCATATTAAGGAAAAAGAGGTGGATAGGGCGATACGTAAGATGAGAAGGGACAGAGCGACGAGACCAAATGAAATTTCGGTGGAATTTTAGAAGAATGTGGGCCGAGCCGACTTGGAGTGGCTTACTGAGTTACTTAATATTATTTTTAAGACAAAGAGGATGCCCAAAGAATGGAGGTAGAGTACGGTGGTCCCATTGTACAAGAATAAGGGCGATATCCAAAACTGCAACAACTATAGGGGATAATGCTTTTGAGCCACATTATGAAGATTTGGGAGAGGGTGGCGGAAGCCAGGGTGAGGAGGAGCATGTCTATGTCCGAGAACCAGTTCAAATTCATGCCGGGCCATTTGACGACTAAAGCTATCCATTTGGTGAGGAGACAAGTGGAACAATATAGGGAGAGTAAGAATGACTTGCATATGGTGTTCATTGACCTTGAAAAAGCGTACGATAAAGTCTCGAGGGAGATTCTGTGGAGGTGCTTGGAGGTTAGCGGCATCCCGGTAGCGTATACTAGGATAATTAAGGATATATATGATGGTGCTAAGACTCGGGTGAGGACTATGGGAGGAGACTCAGAACACTTCCCAATTATAATGGGGCTACACCAGGGATCGGCTCTTAGCCCGTTCCTATTTACCCTGGTGATGGAGGTGCTGACGCGGAACATCCAAGAGGAGATGCCATGATGTATGTTGTTTGCAGATGATATAGTATTGATAGACGAGACTCGATGCAGAGCTAATGCGAGGTTGGAGGTTTGGAGACAGACCTTGGAGTCTAAAGGTTTCAAGTTGAGCAGGACCAAAACAAAGTACTTGGAGTGCAAATTTAGTGACGGGACCCTTGAAACAGTCGTGGATGTAAAGCTTGATACTCAAGTCATCCCCAAGAGAAGTAGTTTCAAGTTCACAGGTCTATTATACAGGGTAACGGAGAGATCGACGAGGATATCAGACATCGTATTGGAGCGGGGATAGATTAAGTGGAGGCTTGCATCTGGTGTTCTATGTGATACGAATATACTGCCAAAATTTTAGGATAAATTTTATAGAGTGGTGGTTCGACCTACCCTGATGTATGGGGCGGAGTGTTGACTAGTCAAGAGCTCCCATGTGCAGAAGACGAAAGTAGCATAAATGAGGATATTGATATGGATGTGTGTGTATACCAAGAGGGATACGATTAGCAATGAAGTTATTCGGGACAAAGTGGGAGTGGTCTCCGTGGAGGACAAGATGTGGGAGTCGAGCTGAGATAGTTCGGGCATGTTAAAAGGAGAAACATTGATGCTCCCGTTAAGAGGTGTAAGAGTTTGACCATAACGGGTTTGAAAAAGGGTCGAGGCAGACCTAAGAAGTACTGTGGAGAGGTAATTAGGCATGACATGACGCGACTTTAGCTCACTGAGGACATGACCCTTGATAGGAAAGGTGTAGAGGTCGAGGATTAGTGTAGAAGGGTAGTAGACAATTGAGAGTTTCTTCTTTTCTTACCAGTAGTACTAGTAGCATGCATGTACTTTCCTATTTCTCAGATTTATAGTACATCATGTTGTTTAGTTTGTTTCAGTTGTCGTATTATCTTGTGGTTACTATTTTGGTAATACTTATTCTGTTCTCCTCCCTCCTTTTCTCCCATCTCTTTATTTCTTTTTCTCCCTCTGCTTCTTCTTATTCTTCTTCCTCTTCTCCTCCTTCCTACCTTTGTGAGCCGATGGTCTATTGGAAATAACCTCTCCACCTTCACTAGGTAGGAGTTAGGTCTGCGTACACACTACCCTTCAATATACTGGTATGTTATTGTTGTTGTTGTTGTTAATGAGTAAATACAAAATTGTAAATATTAAAATAATAAAAGTTTGATAATCTTGAGAGATATAGAACTAATACATGAAGATCTAGCAAGTAAAGATATAGTTTTGACTATTTACTTTAAGAAGAAATATTCAAATAATATTCACACTCACGATCTTTGAGTTTTTCACAATCTTCATATTCATAAAGATGATTATAACTTTAATTATTCATTTATTGAAGAATTTTAAGAATCAACAATACTAACTAGTAAATTTGATACATGATTTATATAGAAACTATTAAGCGAGCTCCGAGTTTAAGCGATAGGCGTGTTTAGGGCACATATTTGGGGACATGAACTTCATAAATTAAGCCTCACACGTGAGCCTCGAGACGTTTTGATAGTGTCCCTGTTAAGTCTCCAATTTTTATCGTATTAAGTTTTACCCTCCCAAAGCTATTGCCTAAGTAAGAGATCATGGCAGCTTTCTACCGGGTTTGGCAAACTTTTAAATCTATTCTTGTTGTTGGAAGTGTTTTTTCTAAAAGTATTTTTCTCAAAACTATTTTTAGTGAGAAGTAATATGTATTTGTTTAATTAATTTAAAAAATATTTTTGAGCAACAATTAGTGTTTGACTAAGCTTTTAAAAAATACTTCTAAGTATAATTTTTTTCTTTTCAAAATAATATTTCTGAATAGAAGTCACTTTTTCCTCTAAACCTGCTTCTACTTCTACTAAAAATATTTTTCCGAAGAAACCTTGGTCGAACACTTGTTTTTTGAAACAAAAGCACTTTAAAAAAAAATTATTTTTGTCCAAGCTTAGCCAAAATGGCTATTCGTTGTATCTGTAAACGGGCAACTCCCAAAAATAGCCACGCCATTGCTGAGTTGCTCCTCTCCCAGAATATGATGACGTTACACTTAGTTCCAGGTGGCTCCCCGCTAAAGTTATCCAGCTCGCCGCCGTCAATTACTCTGTATCACATTCCTACATCTTTCAATCTGTCTTGTAACAGGTTCTTCATAGTATCATCATGAACTTAATTTCTTAATATCTCCAACTTGGGTTTTTCAATTTTTGTGTTAACTGAACTGATATCTGCTTTTCTGCAGAAAATGTATGATTAAAATGTCGATTCAGTCAACCCCATCAGCGGCTATAAACCCAACAAACAACATTGTTGTGTGTACTCCTCTTTATTAGCTAGCTATTGATTATCACTTTTCGCGATTTTCTTGGATTTGGCTTTTCTGATGAATTAACTTTTCTTTTCTTTTTCATTCAAGCAGTTGGGTTGTGGGATGGTGGCATTGGACTTTTTGGTTACTGTTGATTCTTATCCTAAGCCTGATGATAAGATTCGTAGCACCAGCTTTCTGGTGTAATTGATTTTCTTTAGTACTCTTCTTAAAACTGAGCTCGATTTCTTAAATTTTAGTTATTTTAATGGATATTTGGCTTTGTATAGGTTCAGGGAGGTGGGAACACTGGGAATGCTTTGACCTGTGCAGCTCGTTTGGGTTTAACTCCTAGAATTATATCAAAGGTCTGAACTTTCTGTGCCTTCTTGTTGCTATGTCATTTTTTTTTTCATATTCACATTTAACAAAATCTCTGCCCTTCCAGGGTAGGTTAAGGCTGTCCTAAGGCTGGATACATTTTACCCTCTCCAAACCCAACTTGTGGGAATTCACTGGGTGGTGGTTGTTGTTGTTGTTGTATTCTTATTTAACAAAACTTCAATTTTATGTTATAATTGCGTCTAAGTTGTTAAATGTGTTTTCCTTAGAATATGTTTTCTTCAATGGTGAAATCATTATTCATGTTTGGTTGATCTTAATTGTTGTGTATATTTCTTAGTTGTAACAATTACAGATATCTCAAATGTTATACAGTTTCTCATGTTTCAATCTTATTGTAATCATTGTTGTCAAGGTAAATTTTTTATCATACCAAACGGATCTATTACAGTAGACATATGATGATTGCACCAATAAGACTCAGACATATTATCATTTTAATGTGAGAATTTGAGAAGGTGAAGTTATCCCATAATCTGGAAAGATTGAAGCATTTACTGTTTACATCGAATAGTATGTCGAATAAGAAAATAAACTCACTACTCTGATTCACTCTGCTTCTTTACTATTGCTGCCTCTATTGTTGAAAAGGAGTTGAATATCATTGATTGTCTCCCTGGATACTCTTCTTAATTTCCTATGCTCCCTTCCTCTTCTAACCCCTCCACAATAATGTGAATAGAATTATATACATTCTCACAAACTCTTTTAGTAGGTTGCGGATGATTCCCAAGGAAAGAGAATACTGAATGAACTAAAAGCTGATGGAATTGATACATCTTTTATTGTGGTGAGCTAGCCAAATGCCAAGGTTCTTGTGTGTTTTAGCTTTTACTCTTGTATGTAGCCAGCTGCATCTATTCAATCAATCAAAATTTTAAAGCATCCAATTTGTCTCTAACATCAGATTAAAACATGTTGCTTCAGGCCATTGTGTTGGTTTCAGGTGTCCGAAGGGGGCCATTCAACAATCTCTTATGTCATTGTTGACAGTCAAACGTCAGTACTCTCAGCTTGTGTTTATTGCCATTTTACTGATTGTGCTTTCTCCTGGGTAATGAGACCTATGTTTTATAACTACTAGCTTTGCAAATTCATGTTGTATGCATATTCATCTGATATATTATGTGATTAAAGTGTCTGGATCAGCAACAATATTACCCACACGGAATTCTGTGTTTTTAATATGTTATTTGTTAGTGGACTCAAAAATGTTAGAAAGCGTTTAATCATAAATCTTGTAAGCAGTATGTTCTGTTTACACTAATTCCTCAAGTACAAAGATTGGCCTCTTGGCTACTTGTCTGGTTGAAATTTCTTTATGTCGTATTTCGTAGGAGGAAAAAGGAAGGTCGTTTATAGTTCACTCTCTGAACTGCATGTTAGCCTGTGTCACTTGTTTTGATGAAGCTAATATTTGTTGTATGATATCTCAGGAAAACGCGAACTTCCATCTACACTCCAGGGTATCCGCCAATGGTGTCTGATGATCTACCAGACTCGAGTTTGTTATCTGCATTGGACGGTGTGAAACTTGTCTATACTGATGGAGTACTGCATGAAACTGCTTTAGTTGTGGCCCAAGAGGTAATTTACATTGGTCTTTTTTGTCACTAAATTTGAGCTTCTGCTTGCCAGTAGAATGTATTACAGCCAACTTCTGGTCATATTTCTAGTCTTCTTCTAAGCTCCAATAGACTGAGGGCACTGGGCTTAATTCTGTTTCTAGCTTTTGTTCTTATTGCCTCTGGACTTACTGAATATTTTCAGCCTAATGGAAGAAACTCTATGCCCTTTGATCTCTCGTGCAGGCACATCGAAGGAGTAAACCTATTGTGATTGATGCAGAAAGAAAAATAGAAGGGTTGGATGAGCTTTTAAACATGGCCACCTATCTTGTTTGCTCAACAAGATTTCCTCAGGCAAGCCTTATTTACTCCACTTCGATGTTTCCTTTATTGCACATTTTTCGTTTGGACTTCCATGGATCTACTTCTGATTCTTATCCGCTGACAAGTTTTAGCTTATTGGAAAGGAACTGCGTTGCTCTCTCTCTCTCTCTCTCTCTCCAAAATAATTTTAGCAACTGTTGTATTCTCTGCAAGGACTAAGCTTTATTGATACTGTGAATCATGTTCTTCCCTTCAATTGCAAATAGAATATGTTTTTGCCATTGTTGTACCACGTAATCATGGAGTAAGATTGACTTTGGTACAATTTCTGATCAAAGTGAAATGTCATCCTTTCCTTCCTGGCTTCATTGAAATTTCGAAATCCCTTCCCAGTCTTTTGTAAGTTAACGGGTGAGAACTGATAAAAACTGTTGTTTCCCAGATATGGACCGAGGCTTCTTCTATACCAGGTGCACTTATTTCAATACTTTTGAAGTTGCCAAGTGCCAAATTTGTAATTGGGACATTGGGTGAAGATGGCTGCATAATGCTAGAAAGAGCAGAAACTGGTATGCGAGCATGCTGTTTACTCTTGCCATGAAAATGCTTTGGTATCTTATCTTGGCTAATGAAACATTCTGATAGACGCAGAACACGTGTTTTCTTTCTTAGCCTTGCTTCATAACATTTCATTTGGTATCTTTGCAGGGGATGTCCTGTCTGAAGAAGTTGATATTGATCACTTGTTTGAAAAGATGAAGCAGAGCATAGATACTACCTCAACCATGCCAACATGCAAATCCTCGGTAGTTCACCCTTCAGTTTGTGACATTTTCATGCTCAATGCATAAAGAAAGCTTGATGGTAGTGCACATACAAATGAACTGTACTTTCTAGTTTAGAGTTGTCTACCACCATAAGATTGAAACCGCATGAGCTTTCTCTATGTTAGTCCAGGTTTAGTAAGTGGTTAGAGCTCGGTCTTGTCCTTCATGAGCTTCAAAACTCAGTTGCTTTTATAGATATGCTCCTCTTGTTGGTTTTCTGCATTGTCCATGTAGCCTCCACATGTTCTTGAGTAGTCATGTAATTGTGTTAGCACATTTGAATTTTTATAGTAGACTTATAGATGTTTTGGTGCTTCCAATAAAATTGAAGCTAGTAGTACTTAATATTAGGCTATGACAACTTAGCCCAAGAAATGTTACTCTCCCAGGATGTAGCAAAGCTGCACGCAAAAGGGATTGGAACTGTGAGTGGTAGGCTGCTGGTTGGAACGGCCGAAAAGATCCCATCCTCGGAACTAGTTGATACAACTGGCGCTGGAGACGCATTTGTTGGAGCAGTTCTTTATTGTACGTGAAATTATTCTATTCTCTCTTTATCACATGCTGTGCCACATCCGTTATTTTGCCTTGTTCCATCTGTTTATTCTTAGTAAGCTAGCTTTAAGCGGCTTGATTATGCCCGTTGTGCCTTATAATTGATGCCTAATGAATCTCGTGGTTTTCCTTTAATGAGCTTGTAGCTCTATGTGCCAATTTGCCACCAGAAAAAAATGTTGACATTTGCTGCTCAAGTGGTATGTAGACTTGAGATATACTTATAATTTATATAGTTGGTTATGGTCTTGTAGAGGCAGTAGATATACAAGAAGTTAAATTTTGATTTGTGGGTTGATGCTTGCAGGCAGCTATTGGGTGCAGGGGGTTAGGAGCAAGAGCTGGTCTTCCTCTTCTGAGAGACTCTCGCTTGAAACCCTTTTTAGCGTAGAAGACCAGAGATGTTGCCTTGTTTCTATGTTTGCAGGCAACAGAAGCAATGGCTATGATGACTCGGGCTATTTCTTGGTTTCTTTCTCTGTTTTAATTTTATTTTTTGTGTTTTGGTTTCGGTTTTGACACTACTATTCGACTAGTTTGGTACATATGACCTGAACGATTGGTTTGGACAAAAACTTGGAATTTATGCAGAAAGTTAGGTTGAGGAAACTTTGATCCAAAAAGATTGCAGCCTTAGTTCTGTGGTTTACAAAACAAATGAAAAGAAAAAAAAATTCAATAGCATAATGTTAAATTTTTGTTTTCATTTACGGGTGGGGTTTACTAAGCTTAATTCTTTTTGAGACTGAGGCGTAGTTGTTTTTTGTTTCGGGTACAATTCTAGTTGTTGGTCATCCAATTTGGATCTTGCATCTTATTTATGATTTTGCTGTTTTTGTGGAGATAGTTTATGTTGTGAGATATGTTTAGCCATTTTTTTTTTTTTTTGGCCAAAAAGTTTCTTTTCCAAAGTTAAGATGTGGTTTTTTAAAAGAAAAAAGTACTTATGAGAAAATACACATTGAAATACTTTTTATAAGTTTGGTCAAATACTAATTGCTATTCAAAAGTGTTGTTTAAATTGATTAATCAAACACAAATTGTTTTTCGCCAAAATTACTTTGGAAAAACATACTTTTTTTTTAATTTTAGAAGGTTGGCCAAACAAACTATATAGTAAGCGAAAGGATATTAATTTATGCTCTATAGTTGTTCCATTTCACGAGGTTTGTTTTTCCAAAAGAAAAAACGAATAGAGAATGTAATACTCATGTAAAACTTGTAAGAACAAAGAAGTCCTGAGGAAGATGGAAGGAAATCAAGAAGACCAAGCTAAGTGATGGCATTCATAAATGTATATATGTTCTTGGCAATGAAACGTAGCAAATTCGGTAGAAATAAGTATAGTTCTTATCTGTAGGAAGCGTTAGACAGTTGCAACGCTCTACCTGTGTCATTTGAACTATATTTGGACCTTTCAATATGTAAGATAAAGCTTCACTCGTGCGTGGCATCTTCGCCAAAACCACATACCAAAAAAATACTCAATAAAAAAAAACGTAATGCAGGCCCGGCGTCTAAACTGTTATGAAATAAAAATAATATGGCAAACAAATATGTAATTAACTAGGACTAATAATAGAAGAGAATGATAACATTAGAAGAGAAGATTTATTTTTTCGTTTTTTTTTTTGAGTGAGGAATAAGTTCATGAGTGAACCTATTACAAAACAAATCCAAAACCTGTTATGAATACATAACCAATCTAAAACCTGTTTTGGATACATAACCAATCTAAAACCTGTTATGGATACATAACCAATCCAAAACCTGTTATGGGAGACATCCATCGTTGCAAGTGGATGGATCCATTTGCAGGATTTATAACACTCCCCCTTGGATGTCCACTAACAGATAATGTGCCTCATTAAAACCTTACTAAGAAAAATCCAGTGGGAAAAATCTTAGTGAAGGAAAAAGAGTACACATATCTTGTAATACGCATAAAGAGTTGCCTCATTAAAAACCTTACCAGGAAAACCCAAATGGGACAAAACCTTGGTTAAGGGAAAAAGAGTACAATGCGTATTTCTCCCTCTCATAAAAAACCTTATTTAATATCTCGAAGACGACACATTCCAATCTTGTATCTTAACTTCTCAAATGTTGATGTCGGCAATGCCTTAGTGAACAAATCTGCCAAATTATCATTTGAATGAATTTGTTGAACATTTAATTCATCATTCTTTTGAAGATCATGCGTTAAAAAGAATTTTGATGAAATATGCTTTGTTCTGTCTCCTTTAATATATCCCCTTTTAGTTGAGCTATACATGCAACATTGTCTTCATATAATGTTATTAGGATATTCTTTCCCCATGAAAGACCCCATAACTCCTGGATATGTTGAGTTATTGATCTCAACCAAACACATTCTTGACTCGCTTCATGAATGGCTATTATCTCTACATGATTTGAAGAAGTAGCAACCATAGTTTGTTTTGTTGAACGCCATGATATGGCAATACCTCCACATGTAAATAAATAGCTTGTTTGAGATCGACCTTTATGTGGATCAGACAAATATACCGCATCTACATAACCTATCAGTTGTGACCTAGATTCATTTGAATAAAATAATCCCATATCAATGGTCCCTCGCAGATATCTGAATAGATGCTTAATACCATTCTAGTATCTTTGTGTTGGGGAAGAACTAAATCTTGCTAACAAGTTTACAGAAAAAGCTATATCTAGTCTAGAATTATTAGCAAGGTACATTAATGCCCCAATTGTACTAAGATATGGTATTTCAGTACCTAGAAGCTCTTCATTATTTTCATGAGGACGAAATGGATCTTTATTTATATCAAACGATCTCACAATCAATGGGGTACTCAATGGATGTGCTTTATTCATATAAAAACGCTTCAAAATATTTTCGGTGTACGTTGATTGATGGACAAATATTCCATTTTTCAAATGTTCAATTTGTAAGCCAAGACAAAATTTTATCTTTCCAAGATCTTTCATTTCAAATTCTTTCTTCAAGCATTCTACTGCCTTTGGAAGCTCTTCAGGAGTTCCAATGATATTCAAGTCATCAACATACACAGCTATTATGACAAATTCAGATTCAGATCCTTTTATAAAGACACAAAGGCAAATTAGTTCATTCTTATACCCTTCCTTCAATAGGTATTTACTGAGGCGATTATACCACATACGCCCTGATTGCTTCAATCCATATAAGGATTTCTGAAGCTTTATCGAACAAGTTTCCCGAGAATCTTTGTATATTTCAGGTATTTTGAATCCTTCGGGGATTTTCATCAAGTTTCGTTGTCCAGTGAGCCATATAAATAGGCCGTGATAATATCCATAAGACGCATATCAAGTTTTTCATGAATTGCTAGACTGATAAGATATATGAATGTGATTGCATCCACCACAGGAGAATATGTCTCCATATAATCAATGCTAGGCCGTTGCGAAAATCCTTATGCTACAAGTCGTGCTTTATATCTTACAACTTTATTTTTCTCATTTCTTTTTTCGCACAAAAATTAATTTGTACCCCACTGGCTTTACACCTTCAGGTGTTTGGGCTATAGGTCCAAAAACTTCACTTTTTTTAAGTGAAGTCAATTCTACTTGGATAACGTCTTTCTATTTTGGCCAATCATTTCTTTGTCTACATTCATCGACAGATTTTGGTTCAAGATCCTCATCTTGTTGCATTATTTCAGCAGCAATATTATAAGCAAAACTGTTATCAACAACTATATCATTTTGGTTCCATCTTTTTCCAGTTGAGATATAATTTATTGAGATCTCTTCATTTTCATTATTTTCAGGTACATTGACATCATTTGAGGTTTTATCAATTGTTATGTATCGGGGCTCTTCTTGAGCAATTACCTCCATATTATGACCATCTTGATCATTTTTTCCTTTTTTTCGAGGATTTTTATCTTTAGAACCGATTGGTCTGTCATGTTTTAAGTGTCGCTTAGACTCATATGCTTTAACAAATTGTCCTAACGCGACATCAACTCAGATTGGAGCATTTGCAGCTGGAATACGAGATTTAGTAATCCTTGGTAGGTTGGTAAATGCATTTGGAAGTTGATTTGCAATAATTTGTAAATGAATTATCTTTTGAACTTCCAGTTCACATTGATTTGTACAAGGAATGATAATGCATTCCAGTCTATCTCCTTTTTCAGCTGTTTATTCTCTCCCCCTAATGTTAGAAAAACTAATTTATCAAAATGGCAATCAACAAATCTTGCCGTAAATAAATCTCCAGTCATGGGTTCCAGATATTTAATAATAGAAGGAGATTCATATTCAACATATATCCCCAACCTTCTTTGGGGACCCATCTTTGTGTGTTGTGGTGGATCAATTGGAACATATACCGCACATCCAAATATTCTAAGATGAGAAATATTTGGCTCCTGACCATGAACCAATTGTGATAGGGAGAATTTATCAATAATTTGTTGGCTAGATGCGTACAAGTGCTGCTATATATTAAATAATGCATCTCATACCAAATTTTATTTTTGGGAGTTTTGTTCTCATAACTAATTGGTTAGCTATAGTTGGAGGCATATAATTTCTGCTAAACCAACTTGGATTTAAACCAGCATTATCAAGATAAATCATCATAATTTACATTCTGGAACTGTGCTCTAATAATTTGAGCAAGCAACCTTGCAAAAGCCAAACTGCAAGTTGATAACAAACACACATGTGACTATACAATAGATGTATCTATTAAAATCATATAATAGCAAATTGTCCACATGGTAGTTGACAGGGCCTATATATATATATATATATATATCACCTTTTATTCATTCCAGAAATCAAAGGATTCAGTCCCTACCTTAGCTGGTATATCATGAGAATAAGCAACACAAGAGAATTTTTGAAGAATCTTATATTTCTTCAATATATGCCAATGTGAATTTTCAATCATTTGCGCATCATAATTGAACCGGGATGGCCTACCAGTCATGCCAATTAATATTTGTTTCAGTGAACCTCTAGTTTACTTGTGGCATGTGATTGCATCATCATACTTATACTTGTGTACTACAAATAGAAGGAAAGTCGGGTAACCTTTTATATTTATTCGGTATGATTATAGTAATATAAATATATTCAACCATCCTTTCATTTATAATTTCAATATGCCAACCACTTTGGCTTATACATTTGAAACTCAAAAAGTTTCTTTTGAGACTGACTAAAATAGCAATGTCATGAATAATTGTATCCACCCGAGTAATAATAAATTAGTTCTTCCGGAGCTTTTAATTAATTTTGTACTACAAGATCTTTTTTCACACCATTCATATGGTGAATATCTCTTTCACAAAGAAAGTTATATATATTATAATAAATTGTCATGGTCAAGGTCATCATAAGCAAAATTATTTCTTTCTTGAATTTTGCCTTTAATAACCTTTATAAGGCATGTCAAAATATTTTTGACGTACCACATATACGCGGCCAATGACATATTCATATAACCACACGATAATATTCATTATCTTTCTTTCTCTTAAACTTCCCTTAAAGGTGAGTTGTGGTATGTATCCAACACGTCTTTATTCATTACACACATATTGCTACATTCACCTTAAGGAATGAGTCTGTATTCTAAATGTTTATCACAAGTCACATTCTCTTCAGGGAATGGAGTATAATCATTGCGACGTGATTTATTATTTTTTCATACCAATTTGATGGTAAACATTGCCTTTATCTTTTGAAGGATATATTGAGAACCCTTATTGTTCTCATTTTTATAATTACTATCATGATGACGGTTATTATTTCGTTTCTTGCCACGACCACGTCAATTCACATGGCCACGATAATTATATTATTACTTTTTTAAAATCATCATCAATGTGGTGCGTTGAGACTTGAACCCAATGTCTTACCTTCATAAATGCATATTATGCCTTAATCATCCGGACTCGAACCCAATATCTTATTATTACGGTGCACATGAACTTGATGCATTATTCTCAGAGTGTCGTGGGACTTACCCCCGAGCATTTATGAAAATATCAATTATTACTCTTGTGGTCATAAGCAAAAACAAAATTAGTTATAAGAATATAATCACTTCTGCTAGTCATGTATATCATGAAACTGAATATAGTTTAAGTATATCTTCTAATACAAATAATTAACTATTGTTTGATAAATTTTAGGTACTGGTAAACCATCAACAAAGTAGTAACAACCATGCAAAAATTGATTAAAAGATCATTATGATTTATTGACAAATAAATTGTATAACTAAGCATTCACATCTGCCAGCTACTATTTATCCTCTCATCTTTCGAATAAAATGAATCTTAAAATTCTCTTATTTAAATGAGAGAGTCATCTTCAGAATTATTAGTGTATTTATAGGCTTTAAATTTGCAGCAAATAACTTGTAATAATTTATGATGGTATCCGACAAATATTATAGAACACATAAACAAAAATTTTACTGGACAACTCTAAATATTTTCACAATATATTAGTAGCCAAGTTAGATTTTCATGACAAGTGAGAAACATGTGCATGTCCAATACTTATTGAATGAATCAAAAGACTTGATCAAGTCATTTCAATTACACATAAATATATCCTTTTAAAAAAAAAAAATTGTATCTGAATATAGATATAAAAGAAATGGTTAAATAAAATTACTAAGGTCATCTTCAGTTAAGAGGAGTTAACGAGTATTTCTACCAATTAAAAAGCATGGTAGATTTTTACAATATGTCTAACCAAATGTTTTCTAATATACATGTGAATAATGAATTACTATATAATTATTTTATGTCTACCAATTTCTTTTATGTGACGATATAACAGCTACTATGAGAACTTGAATTAATATAAAATATGTAACATGTATTAAGAAATACCTGGAGGATATATGAAAATAAACCTTAAAATGGTAATGGAAAGGATTAGAGTCTCGTGCTGATAACGTGTTATGAAATAAAAATAATATGGCAAAAATATGTAATTAACTAGGACTAATAATAGAAGAAAATGATAACATTAGAAGAGAGGATTTATTTCTTCATTTTTTTTTAGTGTGGAATAGATTGTGAACCTATTTATAGAAACATTTATTCAAAACCTGTTATGAATACATAACCAATCTAAAGTCTATTTTGGATACATAACCAATCTAAAACCTGTTATGAATACATAACCAATCCAAAACATATTATGGATATATAATCAATCCAAAACATATTATGGATACATAACCGATCCAAAACCTGTTATGGGAGACATCCATAGTTGCAAGTGGATGGATCCATTTGCAGGATTTATAACAAAAACTATATATTTGCAGGATCCTCTATTCAGCTTTCGCAAATAATTTTGCTTTGTCATCAAGAAAATAAATAAAAATGAAAAGTAAAAGTAAAACAAAAGAATATTGCAAACTAAACAAAGATAATCTAAGATTGAGACAGAAAGAGTCTTTTCTGCCAATGATACCAACGAAAAAAAGCCGCGCGATGTTATGCAAAAATGGGAGTTGATATGATTTTATATTTGGAGGTTGAGTAGTTGGTGTCACATAACTCCGAGTCAAACGCCAGAATAATAACAGAGGAACAAATTAAAGAACAGAAATTTCGGGTGAAACAACTTTTAGGCTTTTTAGGGGATACAAATGGCATTAAATAAATATGGTCATATTTCAGGAAAATGATGTAAACTTTGTTTATATATTCCTTGTAGTCTAAATCCCAAATTGGGGTTGGTTGTATGAAAGTCCCAATTCTATGAGCATCATGCAACACCTTTGCTGTGACAACCCGGTCGGTCGTCTTAATAATTAACGCCCTGATCCCCTATTAACTGCTTTCCCCAAGTTTATTTCTACTATTTTGATTTGCCGGGATGTTCGGTTTTGAGTTTCGGAGAGTTTTGGGACACTTAATCCCTAAATAAGAGCTTAAGTGTTGGAAAGTTGACCGTAGTCGGAACAGTGTAAAGACGGCCTCGGAATGAAAATCTGATGGTTCTGTTAGCTCCGCTGGGTGATTTCGGGCTTAGGGTTGTGTTCGGATTGAGTTTTGGAGGTCCGTAGCTAATTTAGGCTTGAAATGCCTAAAGTTGAATTTTTTTGACGTTTCTAGTCTGATAGTGAGATTTTGATCCGATGGTCGTAATGGAATTCCGAAAGTTGGAGTAGCTCCGTAGTGTTGAATGAGACGTGTGTGCAAAATTTCAGGTCATTCGGACGAGGTTTGGTAGACTTTTTGATCGAAAGCGTATTTTGAGAATTTTGGAATTCTTAGGCTTAAATCCATGGTTAATTCGAGGTTTCGATATTGTTTAGGTATTTTAAGGATTGGTACATGTTTGGATAGTGGTTTGTGACTTGTTGGTGCCTTTGGTTGTGGTCCCGAAAGCCTCAAGATGAATTTGGATAATTGACGGAAAGATTTTAGAGTTAGAGTTGCAGCTTCAGTCGCTGGTTCTGTCATAACCGTACATGCGGTTTGGGTTCCGCAGGTGCGGCGCTGCAGAAGCTGCTCAGTGGCCGCAGAAGCGGAATTTGGTCATTTCTTCAGGAACCGCAGAAGCGGTGGTAATACCGCAGAAGTGGTACCGCATCTGCGGATTGGGAGTCGCAGGTGCGGAAGCTGGCCCTTTAATGAAAAGTCATAGATGCGACCTTGGCTCTACAGAAGCGGCACCGCAGATGCGGTCTCAGGGCCGCAATAGCAGAAATCGCTGGGCAAAACATATAAATTCTTGCCTTCGCGAAATTTAGCCATTTTTTATTTTTTCAAAACGGGAAGAAGCTTGGGGAGCACATTTCAAGAGAGATTTTTCAGAGGAGTTCATTGGGGGTAAGGTATTTGATCCTTAAACTCGTTATTGAAATGATTTTTATCAATTTAAGCATGAAAATTTAAGGAAAATCAGTGGTAATTAGGGGGTTAGGGCTTGTCTAATTGGAGACCTTTGAGTGATGATTTGAGGGACAAATTGAGGTCCAATTTTGGTACTTTTGATATGACTAACTCGTGAGAGTGCGAGATTTCTGGAAATATAAATTTTACCCAATTCCGAGACATGGGCTCAAGGGGTGTTTTGGTCATTTTACCTAATTTCACGTATTAGATTAGAATTTAATTGTAGAATCAGTTACTTGAAGTGTTAAGTACCTTATGAAATTGAATTGAATAGATTTGGGCCATTTGGAGTCGAGTACTCGTGGCAAGAACGTGGTCTCGGGTTGATTTTGAGCCGGTTCGAGGTAATGGCTTGTCTAACCTTGTGTGGGGGACTTTTTCGTTAGGATTGATTTATTTGGTAATTGAAATGCCTTGTACGTGAGGTGACGAGTGCGTACTTGTGCTAATTGTTGGAAATTCGGTTTTCTTTAAGTATTTACTAGTATGTTTCCTTTTCTGTTCCTATTACTTGCACCATTAAGCATGTTGTTAGCTTAGGAAAACATGTCTAAGTGACTTTATTGCCTTATTTGCTCAACCTGCCTTACCTGAATTCTGTGCAGCATGCTAGGCTACAATCACTTGTTGCCTTACTATGAAATTTTGCCATTTCTGTATATCTTCCTGTTGCTGTTGTGTTTTTTTTTTGGGGACTACGGATGTGGGATTCCGGTAGCTCCCCCTTGTCTGTTTATTTTGGGACTATGGATGTGGGATTCCAGTAGCTCTCCCTTGTCTGGTTATTTTGGGACTACAGATGTAGGATTCCGATTGATCCCACTGCACAGTTATATGGAACTACGGGAATGCACCTGGTAGATTCCCCCAGTACTGGGTATTCACATTTGGGACTACGGAACGGGATTCCGGTAGATCCTGTTGGACTACAGGATGGAATCCCGGGAGATCCATTGGATATGTACATATGGGACTATAGGACGATATCTTGGGAGATCTCCGATTGTTATTATTGGTGCTGAATTGTATTTCCTTTCCGTGTTTACCTTGCTTCTGTATAGTTGTTGGTGTCCTGTACATCCCGTGTTATTTTACTGCTATACTTATTTATACTATTCTGTTCTAGACTGTTGAACTCTATATTTTTGTTTAATCTTAGTAGGGCCCTGACCTTCTTCGTCACTACCCGACCGAGGTTAGGCTTGACACTTATTGAGTACCGCTGTGGTGTACTCATGCCCTTTTTGCTCATATTTTTCATGTGCAGATCCAAGTACCGCTACTCAGGCCTATCATCCTTGAGGGATGCGACTTCTCTAGAGACTTTGAGGTACATCTGCCGCGTCCCCCGACCGAGGAGTCCCTTTCTATTCTAGATGTTAAGCATTGCCCTTCTGTATTTTCTTTCTTGTTAGATATTCTAGAGTTAGACTATTAGATATTCCAAAGGCTTGTGTTTCCGTGAGTTTCCGGGTTTTGGGATAGTGTACTTGGTTTTGAGAATGTTGTGTTGTATATGCCGAGCGACATTATAACTATTGTTCCACTCAGTTATTTTGGTTTTTGATTATTTCTTCCGTAAGTTTCGTTTATGTTCCGCATTTGTTAGGCTTACTTAGTCGTAGAGACTAGGTTCCATCATGACAGTTCACGGAGGGCGAATTGGGGTCGTGACAAGTTGGCATCAGAGCTCTAGGTTCATAGGAGTCATGGATCACAAGCTGGTTTATTAGAGTCTTGCTGATCGGTATGGAGACGTCTGTACTTATCTACGAGAGGCTATGCAACTGTTATGAAAATTTCACTTCATTTGATTTCTTTGTCGTGCGATATTTTGACATCACAATTCTAAACTTCTATCATATATTCTCTCACAGATGGTGAGGACACGCGCTACCCAAGACGATCAGGCACTCGCGCCCCTACTGCAGCCGTCAGAGGCCGGGGCTGGGGTAGAGGCCAAGACGGGCACGTGGTGCAGCCAGAGCACCTGCACGAGCTGCCGCCGAGGTACAACCAGCAATTCCAACCGGAGTCCAGGTAGTTGACACTCCTACTGCTACTACTACTCCAGCTCTTCAGGAGACTCTAGCACATTTCATAAGCATGTACACCACTTTGGCTCAGGCAGGGTTTCTTCCCCTTGCTGTATCTACGTCTCAGGCCGGGGGAGGAGCACAAACTCCCACCACCCGCACTCCTAAGCAGCGATTGCATGTTGAGCAGGCCCCTGAGATTATTCCTGTACCGCCTGCAGTGCCAGTTCAGCCCGAGATCAGGGCAGCGGTTTTCGAGAAGGATAAGCTGAGGCTTGAGAGGTTCAAGAGGTACAAGCCTCCTGTATTCAGCAGTCTAGAATCGGATGATGCTCTGGAATTTCTAGATGAGAGTTACCGCATTCTCCGTACCATGGGTATATGAGGATCGAGCAGGGTTTCCTTCACTACTTTCCAGCTTCGAGGAGCCGCCTATGAGTGGTGGCGCACCTATGAGTTAGACAGTCCGGATGAGGCTGTTTCACTGGCTTAGATTCAGTTTTCAGATCTGTTCCTGAGAGAGTATGTTCCTCATAGCCTTAGGGACGCATGGCACGCAGAGTTTAAGCATTTGCGCCAGGATGCTATGACTGTTTCAGAGTATGCTGTCCGTTACACTAGTTTGGCTAGGCATGCACCAGCCTTGGTTTCTACTGTTCGCGAGAGGGTTCGCCAGTTTATTGAGGGGCTTATTCCCAGCATCAGGTCTAGTATGGCTCATGAGTTCGAGATAGATATTTCTTATCAGTAGGTGGTGAGCATTGCTAGGAGGATTGAAGGTATGCATGCTAGGGAGAGAGAGGAGAGAGAGGCCAAGAGGTCTCGAGAGTTGGGCCATTATTCTGGTGCTCGTGCCCTAGCTGTAGGTTGTCATGGTAGGGGTTATATAAGTCACCTTGTTCATTCAGATCTTCTAGTAGCCAATAGTGCTCCAGCTCCCCCTAGACCTCAGGACCCTTATTATGCACCTCCGGTATCTAGAGCGCCTTCCGCGCGGGGTACTTTCAGAGGTCAGTCCAGCATACCTGGTCTAAGCCAGTCATAGCCACCACGTCCACCCAGAGCTTGTTTTGAGTGTGGTGACACAAGTCATATGGTGAGGGATTGCCCCAGACTTGGGAGGGGTGCACCTCCATTGACTTCTCAGCCATAGCGTGCCCCGCAGAGTTCTCAGGCTATGGTTATAGCTCCAGTTGATACCCCACCTGCTTAGCCAGCTAGAGGTGGAGGTCGGGGAGGTAGAGGTCACCCTAGAAGGGGAGGCCATGCCAGATACTATGCTCTTCTTGCCCGTACCGAGGCTGTTGCCTTTGATTCTGTCATCACAAGTATTATGCTAGTTTGTCACAGAGATGCATCGGTTCTATTCGATCAGGCTCCACTTATTCTTATGTGTCTTCTTATTTTGCTCCGCATTTGGGTGTATCTCAGGATTCTTTGAGTTCCCCTGTTTATGTTTCTACTCATGTGGGAGATTCTCTTGTTGTGGACCACATCTATCGGTCGTGTTTGGTTTCTTTCAGTGGTTTTGAGAGCAGAGCTGATTTATTGTTGCTCAGCATGGTAGATTTTGACATTATCTTGGGCATAGACTGGCTATCGCCCCATTATGCTATTCTTGATTGTCATGCCAAAACCGTGACGCTGGCTATGCTAGGTATATCGCGTGTCGAGTGGAGGGGTACTTTAGATCACACTCCCAGTAGAGTTATTTCTTTTCTTAAAGCTCAGCGTATGGTTGAGAAGGGGTGTGACGCGTTATTAGCTTATGTGAGAGATGTCAGTATTGATACCCCTTCAGTTGATTCAATTCCAGTAGTATGGGATTTTCCCGATGTGTTTCCAGCTGACCTTCCAGGCATGCTGCCTGATAGAGATATTGATTTTGGCATTGATCTGTTACTGGGCACTCAACACATTTCTATTCCTCTGTATCGTATGGCTCCTCCTGAGGTGACGGAGTTGAAGGATCAGTTACAAGAATTGCTTGATAAGGGTTTTATCCGGCCCAGTATATCACCTTGGGGTGTTCCTGTCTTGTTTGTGAAGAAAAAGGATGGTTCTATGCGTATGTGTATTTATTATCGCCAGTTGAACAAGGTTATAGTGAAGAACCGTTATCCTTTGCCTCATATTTATGATCTATTTGACCAGCTTCAGGGCGCACGAGTGTTTTCTAAGATTGATTTGCGCTCAGGTTACCATTAGTTGAAGATTCGGGAGCCAGATATCCCGAAGACTATTTTCAAGACTCGGTATGGTCATTACGAGTTCCTTGTTATGTCATTTGGGCTGACCAATGCCCCAACAGCCTTTATGCATTTGATGCACAGTGTGTTCCGGCCGTATTTTGACTCATTCGTCATTGTATTTATTGATGATATTCTGGTGCATTCCCAGAGTCGGGAAGATCAAGAGTAGCACCTGAGGACTGTGCTTCAGACTCTGAGAGAGAAGAAGTTATATGCTAAGTTCTCGAAATGTGAGTTTTGGTTGGATTCAGTGGCATTCTTGGGCCACGTGGTATCGAGTGAGGGTATTCAGGTGGATGCGAAGAAGATAGAGGCCGTGCAGAGTTGGACCAGACCATCCTCAGCTACAGAGATCCGTAGTTTTCTTAGCTTGGTGTACTACCACCGTTTTGTTGAGGGGTTTTCATCGATTGCAGCCCCTATGACTAGACTAACCCAGAAGGGTGCTCTGTTTTAGTGGACGAAGGAGTGTGAGGCGAGCTTTCAGAAGCTCAAGACAGCCTTAACTATAGCCCCAATTTTGATATTGCCTATAGGTTCGGGGTCTTATACAGTCTATTGTGATTCGTCGAGGGTTGGCCTCAGAGCGGTGTTAATGCAGGACGGTAAGGTGATTACCTATACGTCCAGACAGTTGAAGATACATGAGAAGAACTACCCTGTTCATGACCTTGAGTTAGCTGTCATTGTTCATGCCCTGAAGATTTGGCGCCATTACTTATACGGTGTGCCTTGTGAGATTTATACTGACCATCGGAGCTTGCAGCACCTGTTCAAGTAAAAGGATCTAAATTTGTTCCAGAGGAGGTGGTTAGATTTGCTGAAGGACTATGACATCACTATTTTGTATCACCCGGGCAAGGACAATATGGTGGCCGATGCTTTGAGTCGCCGGGCAGAGAGTTTGGGGAGTTTGGCTTATTTACTAGCATCGGAGAGGCCTATGGTGATGGATATTCAGGCCTTAGCCAGCTAGTTTGTGAGATTGGATCTTTTAGAGCTCAGTCGGGTTCTAGCTTGCGTGGTTTCTCGGCCTTCCTTATTTGATCGTATCAGGGAGCGGCAGTATGATGACCCTCATTTGCTTGTCCTCAAAGACAAGGTTCAGCGCGGTGATGCCAGAGATATAACTATTGGTGATGATGGGGTATTGAGGATGTATGGTTGGATTTGTGTACCAAATTTTGATGGACTTCGAGAGTTGATTCTAGAGGAGGCCCATAGTTCACGGTATTCCATCCATCCGGGGTGCCGTGAAGATGTACCAGGATTTGAGACAGCACTATTGATGGAGGCAGATGAAGAAAGATATAGTTGGATTCGTAGCTCGGTGTCTCAACTGTCAGCAGGTGAAGTATGAGCACCAGAGACCGGGTGGGTTGCTTTAGCAGATAGAGATTCCGGAATGGAAGTGGGAGCGGATCACCATAGACTTTGTAGTTGGCTCCCACGGACTTTGAGGAAATTTGATGTTATTTTGGTGATTATGGATCGGCTGACCAAGTCCGCTCATTTCATTCCTGTGTGTACTACTTATTCCTCGGAGCGTTGGCAGAGATTTATATCCGAGAGATTGTTCGTTTGCATGGTATTCCAGTGTCCATCATTTCAGATAGAGGTTCTCAGTTCACATCACGGTTCTGGAGGGCCGTTCAGCATATGGTACTCGGGTGGAGTTGAGTACACCATTTCACCCTCAGACGGACGGACAGTCCGAGCGCACTATTCAGATTCTTGAGGATATGCTCCGTGCGTGTGTCATTGAGTTTGGAGGGTCTTGGGATCAGTTCTTTCCATTGGCGGAGTTTACTTACAACAACAGTATCAGTCCAGCATTTATATGGCACTGTATGAGGCTTTATTTGATAGACGGTGTAGATCCCCGGTGGGTTGGTTTGAGCCGGGTAAGGCTATATTATTGGGCACAAACTTAGTTCAGGATGCTTTGGATAAGGTTAAGGTGATTCAGGATAGACTTCGTACAGCCCAGTCCAGACAGAAGAGTTACGTGGACCAGAAGGTTTGTGATATTTCCTATATGGTTGGAGAGCGGGTTCTGCTTCGGGTTTCGCCTATGAAGGGCATTATGACATTTGGGAAGAAAGGGAAGTTGAGTCCGAGGTTTATTGGCCCTTTTGAGATATTGAGGCATGTTGGGAAGGTTGCTTATGAGCTTGCCTTACCTCCTAGCTTGGCAGGAGTTCATCCGGTATTTCATGTTTCGATACTCCGGAGGTATCATGGTGATTCATCACACGTGTTGAATTTCAGTTCAGTCTAGTTGGACAAGGATCTATCCTATGTTGAAGAGCCAGTGAAAATATTGGACATGCATGTTAGAAAGCTGAGGTCAAAGAACATTGCATCCGTGAAGGTTCAGTGGTGGGGCCAGCCGGTCGAGGAGGCGACCTGGGAGACCGAGTAGGATATGCGCAGCTGTTACCCTCATCTTTTCACTTCTTCAGGTATGTCTCTATGCTCGTTCGAGGACGAACAGATGTTTAAGTGTAGGAGGATGTGACGACCTGGCCGGTCGTCTTAAGAATTAATGCCCCGATCCCCTATTAACTACTTTCCCCAAGTTTATTTCTGCTATTTTGATTTGCCGGGATGTTCGGTTTTGAGTTTCGGAGAGTTTTGGGACACTTAGTCCCTAAATGAGAGCTTAAGTGTTGGAAAATTGACCATAGTCAGAACAGTGTGAAGATAGCCTCGGAATGGAAATCCGATGATTCCGTTATCTTTGTTGGGTGATTTCGGGCTTAGGGGCGTGTTCCGATTGAGTTTTGGAAGTCCATAGTTAATTTAGGCTTGAAATGCCGAAAGTTGAATTTTTTTGAAGTTTCCGGTCCGATAGTGAGATTTTGATCCGAGGGTCGAAATGGAATTCCGGAAGTTGGAGTAGTTCCGTAGTGTTAAATGTGACGTGTGTGCAAAATTTCAGGTCATTCGGACGAGGTTTGATAGACTTTTTGATTGAAAACGTATTTTGAAAATTTTGGATTTCTTAGGCTTAAATCCATGGTTAATTCGAGGTTTCGATGGTGTTTTTGATATTTTAAGGATTGGTACAAGTTTGGATAGTGGTTTGTGACTTGTTGATGCCTTTGGTTGAGGTCCCGGAGGCCTCGGGATGAATTCGGATGGTTAACGGAAAGATTTTAGAGTTAGAGTTGCAGCTTCAGCCGCTGGTTCTGTCATAACCGCACCTTCGGTTGGGATTCCGCAGGTGCGGCGCCGCAGAAGCGGCTCAGTGTCCGCAAAAGCGAAATATGGTTATTTCTTTAGGAACTGCAGCAACGGTGGTAATACCGCAGAAGCGGTACCGCATCTGCGGATTGGGAGTCGCAGATGCGGAAGATGACCCTTTAATGAAAAGTCGCAGATGCAACCTTGGCTCCGCAGAAGCGGGACCGCAGATGCAGTCCCAGGGCCGCAAATGCGGAAATCGCTGGGCAGAACATATAAATTCTTGCCTTCGTGAAATATAGCCATTTTTCATCTTTTTCAAAATGAGAAGAAGCTTGGGCAGCACTTTTTAAGAGAAATGTTTCAGAGGAGTTCATTGGGGTAAGGTATTTGGTCCCTAAACTCGTTATTGGAATGATTTTTATCAATTTAAGCATGAAAAATTAAGGAAAATCAATGGTAATTGGGGGTTAGGGCTTGTCTAATTGGAGACCTTTGAGTGATGATTTGAGAGACAAATTGAGGTCCGATTTTGGTACTTTTGATATGACTGAACTCATGAGAGTGCAAGGTTTCTGGAATTTCCACGACGTGGGCCCGAGGGGCGTTTTGGTCATTTTACCTAATTTCATGTATTAGCTTAGAATTTAATTGTAGAATCAGTTACTTGAAGTGTTATTTACCTTATGAAATTGAATTGAATAGAATTGGGCTATTTGGAGTCGAGTACTCGTGGCAAGAACGTGGTCTCGGGTTGATTTTGAGCCGGTTCGAGGTAAGTGGCTTGTCTAACCTTGTGTGGGGGACCTTCCCCTTGGGATTGGTTTATTTGGTAATTGAAATGCCTTATGTAAGCACGTGATTTTTGCCCTATGAGAGAATTACTCCCAAAAAATTCAAAATAAAACAATTTTCCTTTGTGTGCAATTTTGAGAATTTTCGTGGCATTTTTGATAATTATTTGTATTTGTCCATGCATGTTTATTTGTTAAATTAATAAAAAAAGAAAAAAATATGTCGCATTTGCATTTAGGATTTAATTCTACAATTAGGAGCAATTAAGTTTGTTTATACAAGAACAAAAAATCATAAAAAATATTGTACGTTGCATTTTTAGCATTTAATGTCCAAATTGTGTGATTTTATCATAATTGCTATTTAATTGTGTGTTAATTGTTATTAAGAGTTAATTTGCACTTTTATAGATTAATTTAGTTCTATAGGATAATTTAGGATTTTTAGAATTTAGTTTTAGTTTAAGAAAAAATAAAAGAAGAAAAAAGAAGCAATAAAAGAAGAAGAAAATCGGATTGGGCCACCTTCTAATTTAAATCAACCAGGCCCAAACCAAATAACTCCCACGGGTTGACCCGACCCAGTCCGCCCCATAACCCAAACTAATCCCAACCCCCCCATTTTCATTTTTTCATTTTTCATTTTTGAAAACCCTAACCTAAAAAACATCCGCCCCCGCTTCTCTCCATCTTCTCCAAACAACCCCAAGCTCCCTCCCATGGCTGCTTCAGCTCCAACGCGCACCACTGTCCATGCACCCCCTCCCCGTCCACCATTGAAACCCAACGTCCAACTTCACCCAAGTCGACCCCTCGTCCGCCATTAACGAGCAGCAGTGCTGCTGCGTTCCTCGTCGTCGACCAGCCTAGATCACGACCAAACCACCATCGCTGCTTCTTCTTCTTCTTCTTCTCCATGGCAGCTACTGCCTCGTCGACCAACCACGAACAGCTATCGACGACCAACTCCCCATGGCTGCTGCTCCTTCATCTTCTTCATCAACGTGTAGGTGACCTTCATCTTCAATTCCAACAACAACAACACAACAACCCTTCAGCAGCTCAACAAAACAAACGATCCCACCCTAAACGACCCCTAATTCTTATTCTTCAATGAAGAGCTAGCCTATAAACCCCCAAAAGCTAAGAGACCTAAGCAGCTCCACCATATTTCCATCGTCGCCCGTCACTGCTTCTTCTCTACCCCTTTTCATAAAGCCAAACGACTTCTACACTTTCAGAAAATGACAGCCATGAACGCCGGCGAGACATCGAAGAACCCGCCGAATCCGATCCCGATATAGACAGAAACTCTCTGCTGCTGCTTTACCTCAACACACACACACACAGAGCCTCACGTCGAAACAACCATAACACCAAACGCAGCTGCTTCCTCCTTCAGCCCATCGCACTGCCTCGCAAACACCATTTCCGTCTAGTTTCATCGTCAAATGACCACCCCTGGAAACTCAGCTGCAGCTCGTCGTTAACCATCGTCAACGTCGTCTATCAGCAGTAGCTTCATCTCACGTCGAGGTCGTTGGCAGTCTTGGTTCGAGTTTTACATTTCCGTTCGAGTTCGTCATTGTTCATTTCCGGTTAGTTGGTTTAAGTTTCATTTCTGTCCGTATTTTGTTTGATATTCTCGTATTTGAAATCAGTATATGTTTGATTCTTTTCTTATTCGTTGTTTATCATTTCTTGATTATTTCTTCAGTTTGTTTTATGTTCTTGTTTAGTTTTAATATAGAAGTGTTTAGTTTAATCATGTTGTTAGATTTAATTTAAAGTTCAATTGATTATTGAGTTTAGTGATTTGAATCTACTTGTTTGTTATGTTCAATTTGTTACTGTTATTGAATCTGAAAGTATGTTTGTTGTTAAAAATATTGTTCAGTCAAAAATATTGAGTTTCTAGCCTAAATTTGTTGATGAAATTTGATTAGGAATTGGTTATTGCTGTTGTATTTTGGTTAGATTGATTAGGTGAATTGGTTATAGCTGATGGGGGTAGAATGATAAATTGCAGTATTTTCAAGGGCATTTTCAGGATTTTAAATGAGTCTTAAAAAATAATTAATGAGTGCTTTGTCCACTAAGTATTAAATAATATTAAAATAATAGATAAATTAATAAGTAGTGGGGGACAAGACATAATGGTGAGGAATTAATACATTGTTTAATATAGTGGGGGACAAAGCATGCGGTAGTGGGGAAATAATGGAATTAAAAAAGGAAAAGATATGTGTTAGTGGGAATTAATTTAGGTGCTGCTAGTTTGGATATAAATTGGAGAGAGCTGGACACAAATAAAAAAGAAGAAGAAGAATTCGGAAATATTGTAAGATTTTTGAGATTTCGAATTTGAAGAGAGATTGACTGAATATTAAAAAAAACATTTCAAAAATATTGAAGGGGATTCGAATTTGAAGAGAGTTTAAAAGAAAGAATTTTCTGAACATTAAGAGAGAATTAAGGGTTAAACATTAACTGGTCTTTCAATCTAAAAAATAAAGGTTCACTTTATTTCTATTCGTTGATTATTGTTGGTGTTTCTGGATTTTCATGTGGTTTGTTCCTTGAGTTTGGTTGGTTATTTGCTACTGTTTCATTGGGTGTTGCTGGATTTCTGCTCGGTTTTTAAATCTGTTGCTGGGTGTTGCTGTTGTTGTATGCTACTGCATTTCTGCTGATCTTCCTCTTCTTTTGCTTCCAATACCAGGTACATGGCTGTAACCCTATCGATATTATAAGCTGAAATGTGAAAGCATGAATACATATGAAGAATGGGACTTTGAAGTTTTAATTCAGTTTTTTCTTTGTTTCTTTTACTGATTTTATTTAGGCTATTTCATGTATTATTATTCTGTAAATTTCTATCGCTTTGCATAACTAGGCATCTTGTAGTGATGTATTAAATAATACTCTGCTTAGTTTAATTATTAGGTAGTATATATTTAATCATGCTCATTACTGTCAAACTATTTAATAATTGGAATAAGAGGAAAATAACATAAGTTGGTCTTTAGTGAATCGGCTTGGCAAAACTTATTAGTTCATTATTGTCAACAGTAGGTTAAACGTGAACATGTAGCTAAATTTAGTTAAAGCATGAATTTAAATTAATTTCGTGAATTAGGCATTATGGCATAATTTGAGTTCAAACAAGACGAGTTAACATTTAAATTTAATAAACTTTCGAATATGCATTAGTAATTAAGATTGATTCTAGTTTTAAATAGTTGTAAATAATTAATTCCAAACGGTTCAAGTCATCTAACAATGCGAGTTTAATCTAGTTATAGGATAATTAGTTTCTTTTGAATATATTATTTGTCGATTCCGTATTTTATTTATAATTTTAATTTTAGTAATATTCCTTTCCGTTAACATTTGTCTTAATCTAGCATTTAATATGATACGCTTTTTTTTCAAGCATGTAATTAATTAGGATTTTTTCTCTTTCATTTTTAGAGACAAATTTAATAGAAAAAATGTAGGCACTTTAGAATTATCCTTTCAAAATAAATGAGATGAGCCTCGCCCAATAAAACGCACAAGTTGCGGGGCCCTCAATAATTAGTTAATAATTGTATAGACTTCGGGATCGGTCGTTTAGCAAATTTCACGGCCTTACCAAAAATAATGATACGCTAGTCGCTTTAGGCGCGCCTTTAACAATTTACTTTCTTAAACTCGGGCGCACATTTATGTGACCCAAATCCAAATCTCAACAGAGTCGAAATGTGTCGATAACCACGAGTACATTGATGTGACATGGTTCGAGATACGTTTTTCACAATGTTGTAATTCTCTGTTAAAATAATAATAATAATAAAAGCGGTAAAGAGTTTAAAGTTTGCACATAAGTTCATAATTGTATAAAATCAGATAATCAAGCCGAATATGACAGTTGAGCGACCGTGCTAGAACCACAGAACTCGGGAATGCCTAACAACTTCACCCGGGTTAACAGAATTCCTTATCCGGATTTCTGGTGCGCAGACTGTAAACAGAGTCATTCTTTTCCTCGATTCGGTATTAAAACCAGTGACTTGGGACACCATAAATCTCCCAAGTGGCGACTCTAATCCTTAAATAATAAGTCCCGTTTCGATTGTCCTTTAATTGGAAAAAACTCCCTTCTGCGCCCTTTTGCGGTCGGTGCGGGTGAAAAAGGAGGAGTGACAGCTATGGCGACTCTGCTGGGGAGTGGGACCCAGAACCACTGGTTAATGGTTAGAAATTCGAGCTTAGAATAATTGTTGTATTTGGATTTATCGTGTGATTGAGCTTAAATGTGCTAAATACTGCTTTTACCGCTTTGATATTATTTGAACTGTACATATAAACTGTGCCGAAATTTCTCTTCTCACCTCCGGGGATGTGCTTACTGGTTGAGACTCCCTATTCTGTTAGTGTCATACCCTGAAATAAAAGAGGCTCGGAAAGTTTCCAAGCCGGCTGGCCTTTTGGTTCCCGGAAAGGAGCCCCTTCCTCAACTCGAGTTGTCCGCTCGGGTACACTGTCTAGAACATATTCCTAGGTTGAACCTAGAATAACTTGACTTCATGCCGGATCCCTAGTAGGAACATTTGTTTGCATCATGTTGCATTTGACTTAGGGGACTCAACACAGGGGTTGGGTCCGTCTAGGACAAGCAACCTGAAATGAAAAAGACCATCCTGTTGCATCCTGTTTGTTTTGCACATTTATTTGCTTCATATCTGCAGGTTGACCGGCTTCTGAAATCGGGAATTTTTGAAAAATTATGAAAAAAAAGAAAAATAGCAGTGTAGGGAGATAACTACTTATTTTTAGAAAAATAAACCAATGTCCAAGTAGTGTCAAAACCCTGTCAAAATTTTGAAAAATGAAAAAAAAAGAATTGTCTTTTTTTAGTTTGATTTATTTGAAAAAACAAAAGAAAGGAGTCTTGTTTACAAGTTTAGTTTATGTTGGGCGAACTACGCGGGTCTGATTCTCACCGGATGTGAGATACGTAGGCAAACCTCATCGGTTCCGGCCCCCAATTTTCAAAAAACAATTCAAAAAAAATATTCTTTTACTTCCTTCTTTAGAATTTTTTCTTCTTCTTTGAGACCCTAATTTTTAAAAATACAAAAAATATTTTCTTTTAGTTGCTTCTCAAAATAAAAAAAAAATAATACAAAAATATTTTCATTCTTCTTTCGAAAACTGAAAAAATATCCAAGATTCAAAAATACTTTCCTTTTCTTTAGAAGTACTTCTTTCCTAACTTCAGAATAAAAATCCATAAATGCAAAAATATTTTTATTTTCTTCTTTAAAAGTTTTTCTATCGAAATTCCAAAAAAAAACAATAAAAGTCGAAATTCAAAAAAAAAAGGAAAAAAAAATCTTTCTTCTTTAGAAGTCTTTCTTTGCAAGAATGCTGAAGAAAATCAAAATCCACAAATATTCTCTTTCTTCTTTATAAGTCATTCCTTTGAAAAAAAGTTAAAAAGAAAAGAAAATTCGAAATCCAGAAAAACATAAATTTAGTTTATTTCCTTTATTCCTAATCTTTCCGAACTACGCAAGATCTGATTCATGTTCCCACAAGATACGTAGGCAACCCACATCAGGTTCGATCACCATTAAAAAGAAGTGAAAGAAAAAATGCAGAAATGAAAAAAATTGTTATTAGTAATAAGGACCGACTGAGTCCATACTAACATGTTTTGTTTTGAATTATGAAGAAAGTTGAGGTGGTCGGTTTGTGGTAAGATGGAAACACAAGATCCAAGGAAAATGATAATTGACATCGAAGTTGTTACAAGTGCTCAAGAGACTCAGGGTCAGAGGGTTCAACAAGAGTCTATTGTGCCGGAGAAAAATAGAATACTGACACAGTAAATGACCGAAATGTGTCAAGCATGGGCCAGTGGTCAAGAACAGCCTCGTCATGAGTCACAATTTGCGACACAACAAGAACAGTACCACTCTCATGAGTACCACTCGTACTCGTTTGATCTTCCTACAAAGATTGAGAAACCTGCCCGAAAGGTGGTACAGAAAGAAATGACCCAAAGAGTGAAAAACTTAGAACAATGGTTGACAAACATGCAAGGGTCGACAGGTCAAAAGAGTGTTGCCTTCAAAGATTTATGTATGTTTCCTGATGTCCACTTGTCGCCTGGTTTCAAGACTCCCAAATTTGAAAAGTACGATGGACATGGAGATCCCATATCCCACCTGAAAAGGTATTGCAATCAACTGAGAGGTGCGGGAAGAAATGAAGAATTGTTGATGGATTATTTTGTGGAAAGCCTTACGGGATTAGCCTCTGAATGGTTTATGGATTAAGACACGTCTCGCTGGTATGTCTGGGATGACATGGCACAGGCCTTTGTCAAACAGTTCCAATACAGCCTCGACATTGCCCCAGACCGCATTTCCCTTTCAAACCTGAAGAAGAAACCAAGTGAAAGTTTCAGGGAATATGCCATTAAATGGAGAGAGCAAGCAGCTCGAGTTAAGCCACCCATGGATGACCACGAGCTAATAACTGTCTTCCTTCAAGCGCAAGAGCCAGATTACTTTCAGAACATGATGTCCGCAGTTGGCAAATCCTTCTCGGAAGCAATCAAAATGGGAGAAATGATAGAGAATGGTCTTAAGACAGGCAAAATTATAAGTCAAGCAGTTTTTAAAGCCGCAACTCATGCTGTCCGGGTTGAGTCTGATAATTTTAGCGACACAAATGAGAAAATTGAAGAAATCATGATGACATCAGGGTCGAGAAGAGGTCCCAGGAGAACATCTCGAAGGTATGAGCAGCCTCCTCAAGTTTTCCATGAATCCCCTGAGCAGTATTATCCCCTCAGAACCCACAACACTCTGTTGTTCCACCTCAGTATGTTGCCCAGCCACAAAAACACCCCAGAAGGCGAGCACGAGCATCACAAAATCTCCAGAAGCCTCCACAAAATTTTCAGGCGCCCTATAACCCACATCCAAGCCAGAGGTATAAAAGGGAACGAAGGTTGAAAGATAATTTTACACCATTGGGAGAGTCCTATGAAAGCTTATTTGAGAAGTTAAAGCATTATGACATGATTGCATCTATTCCTCCAAATCATGTGGACCCACGTGCAAAAAGCTTTGACCCTTCTAAAAGGTGTGAATACCATTCCAATGCCCAGGGGCACAATGTTGAAAGTTGTTGGGATTTGAAAAGAGAAATAGAAAGGATGATCCAGGAAAATCTGATTGTGATCCAAGATAGTGATACCCAGAATAACGCGTAGAATCCTTTACCTGCACATCATGATGCATACTTTGTGGGGATGAGGCCTGATGACAGGGAGCACTCGAATTCTACTGGGAACTTGTTGACTGAGGTTGATGATATTGAAGTTGGTAATGGTTTTGGCAATATTGATGCGAAGCTCAGTGGCTAAAATGCCAGGTTTGATAAGTGGGAGGACGCTCCGTTCCTTGGTTAGCAAGAGAGAAGCTTTTGGTGGCTTATTTTGTTGTCATTTCTGTTGTCCGGATTATTCTTAGGGTTGTAATCCGGATATTGTCTTGTGTCAAACTTTTTTATCTTTCCATTTTTGTCATAGCGGTTTGTTTAGTTTTGTCCAAGTTGTTTCGGGATTTTATTCTGGTTTGTTTTTGTTTGTTTTGTTATTCAAACCATTTCACCGTTAGTCTAATGCAAAATTCGGTCTTTTATTATTTTCAGTCATCTTTTTGTTTGGTTCTTTTATCATTTTGTTCAGCGTCGATTCTAGTAACATGACATGCGCACACAGTTTGGGCCTAATCTTAAAAGTTAATCATAAAACCATTGAGAGGTGATCGGAACATTTAAAGGAAATAAGGACGGTTTGAGATTATTCGGAGCTCGAGTCATGAGGAACTGGGGCAAGTAAAACATAAAGAAAACCGTTAAATGCAAGATTTGCCAAATTGACATGAGGGTCGTTAATGATAATGAGAGTGAGAGTGTTGCCCAACGGTGCTTTAGAGATGAAAAATGAAAAAGCAAATGTGTGAATATAATTGTCAAGTCTAGCGCCATCAGAAGAGGCTACAAATCTTTGTTTAATTGTGTTGTTTGCACTTGGCATGTTTTGAAGATTGGAATGACGAAGGCATTTTATTCTGCTATCTAAACCCTTTATCCTTCGTTAACCCTTTTGAGACTTATTGGTTTTCTTTCGTATCCCTCGTTCGGAATCAGTAGCAACGACTAGAAAACACAAGCATGGAAGATAAAGAAAAGAAAAAGAAAAAAAAAGAAAAAAAAAGTACAAAATGACAAAACGACAAAAGAGAAAGGAGAAATGAGAAAAAAGAAAGAAAAGAAAAAAAATAATAATGAAAAGAAAGAAAAAAATAAAGAGGAATTGGGAACTACGTTTGACCTGATTCCTCAAAGAGGATACGTAGGCGCCTCACGACTCGGTCATAGTGTGCATAGTGTGCATAGTGTAACATAGTGTAACAAAAATAAAAATCCCCAAGCAAGAAACTGGGGCAGAAGTTGTGCTTGATGTAAAGAAATTCGGTTCCGAAGGTTGTAAATTTTGAACCCAAATCGATTTGTTTTGAGCCTTTAAAAACCTATTTTTTAGCCTATCCAAAATCCTACATTACAGTCCAAAGAAAGACCTTCTGATCAGTCTTCAAAAAATGCCAAGTTAGACAAATGAGAGAGTCTTACCGGTGAACACTCTAATCTCCAGCAGAAAAGACTCTGATCCCAGCAGAAAAGAAATATGAGAGAGTCTAGCGGTAACACCCCAATCCCCAGCTGGAAAGTGATACAAATGAGAGAGTCTTATCGGTGAAAATCTTCACGGGCACCATAAGGCGATGAAAGCTGAGAGAAAAAAAAACAAAATGACAGAGGCTTGACAGTGAAAACCCTTCGGGCACTACAAGTCGAATAAAGATTGAGAATCAGATAGAAATCACCAGACGAAAGTTGTAAAAGGCGATTAACGACGGAGGATAGGCCATATGTGCATGTCATGACCATTAGAGTTGGTATCCGCATTTGATAGGTTTTTATTTTATAGTTTCCTCATTAGAGAGTCATCTCTTTCCTTTGTTTTTTATTCTGTTCCTTTTATCTTTCTCCTTTCATAGAAAATTCCCCAGTAGAGTCTGTTTGGTCAAAACAAGTGAGAAATGACTTCAAAATCTTCCATCAGCTTTCCAATTATGTAAGACGAGATCTGACTAGTACACCCAAGTGGTATAGTCAGCAAGGAACAAGCGCGAGGCCAGTGTTAAGAAAGATATCCCCAGCAAGAGGGAATTGACAAAAGGATGGACGAATGTCAAGAGGGATATCCTCGGCGAAATCAAAGGTTATAGACCTCAAGGCCAAGGCCCGTGGACAAATCAAGAAAGAACAATGCGGAGAGTAATGTGCATGATTTGGGAAATTCATATGAGACTAAAAGGTCGGGGAAATGCCAGTTTCCGAGCTATGCCACAAAAGAAGAGGGATATCCCCAGCAGAAAAGGTTGTTTTCAGTGACACGAATAAACAAAGAAAGTGGTTTATCAGCAAAACATTACAAAATCCTCAAGGGGAATCAACTGTCATGGAAAAGATACATGGTCAGATGGAAAACAACGTTGAGAGGTTGGTGAATAAGGAATCGACAATAAGGTCGGAAGTTATCGCCCAAGTTTCAAGATAGCCAAACGACGCAAGGTAGGTCAAGTCGTTCTAAGACCAGCAGGAATATCATCCATAGCAAATAATATCATCCCCAGCAAGTTTTGATAGTGTAATGGAACGCATAGCAGGGAAGGAGAAAGGGAAAAGCCATCCCCAGTAGGAGTATCACAACCAACCATCACAGTCGAATCTTAAAGGAAATGGCATTGATGGCGGAAAGGCATGCCACAAAGAAGATTATCAAACTGGGGCAGAAAATTTTCTTTTCATTTTGAAAATTTTTTGGAAGTCAGGTATCCACATGGGGAAGAAGAAAGATAACACCAGTCTTAAGGGAAGTGAGTTTTGAACCAGTATTATCCCCAACAGTGTTGAAAGAAAGAAAATAACGAGTTTTAATGAAATGAGTCGTATCCCCAGCGGACAGAACAAAGAGATGAAACTGGTGTTTAGAAAAAGCAAAAGCCATTATCATCCCCAGCAGCTTCCAGAATAATGAAGCACCGATTTGAAGGAATAAAATTCCCCAGCAGCGTTATCCTCAACAACGTTATCCCAAGATGATAACACTTTTATCCCCAGCAGTGTTGAGAAAAAAAAAATTTAGAAGGGGAAGAAAGGAGACTCCCCCAGTAGTATTATTCCCAACAGGTAAGTAAGTAATTCCCCAACAACATTATCCCCAACAGTCTCGTGGGAAGACAACACGAGCTTTTAAAGGAGGAAGCCATCCCCAACAAGGCCACAAATCGGCCACCATTTTAAAACTGATAAATTTTTCTTTGCTTGAGAGTTGAAACAGGAACAAAGCAGCGCAAGGGAAAAAGAAAAGAAAAGAAGAAATTACAAAGGTAAGTTTCTCAAATCTTTGATCTTTACATTTTCCTCCTAGGATAAAAAGTCCTAGTCTGATGGATTTCCCTCCCGATACAATCTTGGTCCGATGGAATTTTTCTCCCAAGATAAGGATCAAAATCCTAGTCTGATGAATTTTCTCCTAGGATAAACGTCTTAGTCGGATGAATTTTCTCCTAGGATCAAAATCTTAGTCTGGTGAATTTTCTCCTAGGACAAACGTCTTGGTCCGATGGAATTTTTCTCCCAAGATAAGATATTAAATCCTAGTTTGATGAATTTTCTCCTAGGATAAACGTCTTAGTCAGATGAATCTTCTCCTAGGATCAAAATCTTAGTCGGATGAATCTTCTCCTAGGATCAAAATCTTAGTCGGATGAATCTTCTCCTAGGATCAAAATCTTAGTCGGATGAATTTTTCTCCTAAGATAGAAGACCTAGTCTGACGAGTTTTCTCCTAAGATAAACGTCTTAGTCTGATGAATTTTCTCCTAGGATAAACGTCCTGGTCTGATGAACTTTCTCCTAGGATCACAATCTTAGTCGGATGAATCTTCTCCTAAGGTAACAAATCAAAACCTAGTCGGATGAATCTTCTCCTAGGATCAAAATCTTAGTTTGATGAATTTTCTCCTAAGATAGAAAACCTAGTCTGATGAATTTACTCCTAGGATAATTTGAAAAAAAATAGAAGTTTGATTTTGAAAAAAAGGGAGCCATTTGATTATCAATGTTCAGTTTTCCTGAGGTTAGGAGCCCCCCTGAAGAACAGAATGACGATTTATTTTTCGAAGTTGTTGAAATCTCGCCCGCCTGAAGAAAGGAATGGCGATTTATTTTCGAAGTTGTTGTTGAGGTCAGGAACCCCCCCTGAAGAACAGAATGGCGATTTATTTTTCGAAGTTGTTATTGAGGTCAGGAGCCCCTCTGAAGAACAAAATGACGCTTTATTTTCAAAGTTGTTGGTTGAAGTTGGGAGCCCGCCCATATAACAGAGGAATACATTTCAGTCTTTAAATTTCAAGTCCAGAAGTTGGGAGCCCGCCCATATAACAGAGGAATACATTTCAATCTTTACATTTTTTAAGTTTTGATGTTGGGAGCCCGCCCACATAACAAAGCCCATATAACAAAAGAATACATTTCAGTTTTTAAATTTCAAGTTTTGAAGTTGGGAGCCCGCCCATATAACAGAGGAATACATTTCAAGTCAGTAAAGCAGAGGAATACAACCGAAATTCCCAGCTGGAAACAACAAGAATCCCCAGCAGAGGAAGGAAGTCCAAGACTCGATGGAAAAATAATGCGAAGCTCTCGAGAAGGAAATAAGCAGTTCGAGATCAGCAGTCAAGGGAGAATACAAGACAAATCAGAAGTAAAGAAATACCAGAGGAGTCACCGAGACATCAAAGCAACAAGAGATACAAGAGCACGACTGGAGATCTTGATAAGATTTTGTAATTCATAGACTATAGTTTAGTCTAGCTTCTTGTTTTCTTTCAGCATGGTGTAATAAGGTGGTCGGCAAGCAGTAATAACAGCATGCAACAACAGTAACATTGCAGTACCGTGGTGGTCACAGCTACCAAAACTTCACGAACTACATTAACCTGATTCCCTTCTAGCCAGGGATATGTAGGAAACCTTTGAAGCAAAGGTTCAGTTAAATCTTTTTTTTTAAAAAAAATGCTTCACATGGAGTACTCGAATGGGCAAAAAATCGCTCACATTATCTTTGCACGAAAACTCTTCGTGTTTTCGGACAAAGAGGGGCAGCTGTAAGCACGTGATTTTTGCCCTATGAGAAAATTACTCCCAAAAAATTCAAAATAAAACAATTTTCCTTTATGTGCAATTTTGAGAATTTTCGTGGCATTTTTGATAATTATTTGTATTTGTCCATGCATGTTTATTTGTTAAATTAATAAAAAATACAAAAATATGTCGCATTTGCATTTAGGATTTAATTCTACAATTAGGAGCAATTAAGTTTGTTTTTACAAGAACAAAAAATCATAAAAAATATTGTACGTTGCATTTTTAGCATTTAATGTCCAAATTGTGTGATTTTATCGTAATTGTGTGTTAATTGTTATTAAGAGTTAATTTGCACTTTTATAGATTAATTTAGTTCTATATGGTAATTTAGGATTTTTAGAATTTAGTTTTAGTTTAAAAAAAAATAAAAGAAGAAAAAAGAAGCAATAAAAGAAGAAGAAAATCGAATTGGGCCACCTTCTAATTTAAATCAACCAGGCCCAAACCAAATAACTCCCACCGGGTCGACCCGACCCAGTCCACCCCATAACCCAACCTAATCCCAACCCCCCCCCCCCATTTTCATTTTTTCATTTTTCATTTTTGAAAACCCTAACCTAAAAAACATCCGCCCCCTCTTCTCTCCATCTTCTCCAAACAACCCCAAGCTCCCTCCCATGGTTGCTTCAGCTTCAACGCTTACCACTGTCCATGCACCCCCTCCCCGTCCGCCATTGAAACCCAACGTCCAACTTCACCCAAGTCGACCCCCCGTCCGCCATTAACAAGCAGCAGTCCTGCTGCGTTCCTCGTCGTCGACCAGCCTAGCTCACGACCAAACCACCATCGCTGCTGCTTCTTCTTCTTTTTCTCCATGGAAGCTACTGCCTCGTTGACCAACCACGAACATCCATCGACGACCAACTCCTCATGGATGCTACTCCTTCATCTTCTTCATCAACGTGTAGGCGACCTTCATCTCCAATTCCAACAACAACAACACATCAACCCTTCAGCAGCTCAACAAAACAAATGATCCCACCCTAAACGACCCCTAATTCTTATTCTTCAATGAAAAGCTAGCCTATAAACCCCAAAAAGCTAAGAGACCTAAGCAGATCCACCATATTTCCATCGCCGCCCGTTACTGCTTCTTCTCCACCCTTTTTCACAAAGCCAAACGACTTCCACACTTTCAGAGAATGACAGCCATGAACGCCGGCGAGACATCGAAGAACCCGCTGAATCCGATCTAGACAGAAACTCCCTGCTGCTGCTTTACCTCAACACACACACACACATCCTCATATCCAAATAACCATAACATCAAACGCAACTGTTTCCTCCTTCAGCCCATCGCACTGCCTCGCAAACACCATTTCCGTCCAGTTTCATCGTCAAACGACCACCCCTGGAAACTCAGCTGCAGCTCGTCGTTAACCATCGTCGAGGTCGTTTATCAGCAGCAGCTTCATCTCACGTCGAGGTCGTTGGTAGTCTTGGTTCGAGTTTTCCGTTTCCGTTCGAGTTCGTCGTTGTTCATTTCCGGTTAGTTGGTTTAAGGTTCATTTCTGTCCATATTTTGTTTGATATTCTCGTATTTGAAATCAGTATATGTTTGATTCTTTTCTTGTTCGTTGTTTATCATTTCTTGATTATTTCTTCGGTTTGTTTTATGTTCTTATTTAGTTTTAATATAGAAGTGTTTAGTTTAATCATGTTGTTAGATTTAATTTAAAGTTCAATTGATTATTGAGTTTAGTGATTTGAATCTACTTGTTTGTTATGTTCAATTTGTTACTGTTATTGAATCTGAAAGTATGTTTGTTGTTAAAAATATTGTTCAGTCAAAAATATTGAGTTTCTAGCCTAAATTTGTTGATGAAATTTGATTAGGAATTGGTTATAGCTGCTGTATTTTGGTTAGATTGATTAGGTGAATTGGTTATATCTGATAGGGGTAGAATGGTAAATTGCAGTATTTTCAAGGGCATTTTCGGGATTTTAAATGCGTCTAAAAAATAATTAATGAGTGCTCTGTCCACTAAGTATTAAATAATATTAAAATAATAGATAAATTAATAAGTAGTGGGGGACAAGACATAATGGTGAGGAATTAATACATTGTTTAATATAGTAGGGGACAAAACATGCGGTAGTGGGGGAATAATGGAATTAAAAAAGGAAAAGATATGTGTTAGTGGGAATTAATTTAGGTGCTGCTAGTTTGGATATAAATTGGAGAGAGCTGGACACAAATAAAAAAAAGAGAAGAATTCGGAAATATTGTAAGATTTTTGAGATTTCGAATTTGAAGAGAGATTGACTGAATATTAAAAAAAACATTTCAAAAATATTGAAGGGGATTCGAATTTGAAGAGAGTTTAAAAGAAAGAATTTTCTGAACATTAAGAGAGAATTAAGGGTTAAACATTAACTGGTCTTTCAATCTAAAAAATAAAGGTTCACTTTATTTCTATTCGTTGATTATTGTTGGTGTTTCTGGATTTTCATGTGGTTTGTTCCTTGAGTTTGGTTGGTTATTTGCTACTGTTTCATTGGGTGTTGCTGGATTTCTGCTCGGTTTTTAAATCTGTTGTTGGGTGTTGCTGTTGTTGTATGCTACTGCATTTCTGCTGATCTTCCTCTTCTTTTGCTTCCAATACCAGGTACATGGCTGTAACCTTTTCGATATTATAAGCTGAAATGTGAAAGCATGAATACATATGAAGAATGAGACTTTGAAGTTTTAATTCAGCTTTTTCTTTGTTTCTTTTACTGATTTTATTTAGGCTATTTCATGTATTATTATTCTGTAAATTTCTATCGCTTTGCATAACTAGGCATCTTGTAGTGATGTATTAACTAATACTCTGCTTAGTTTAATTATTAGGTAGTATATATTTAAGCATGCTCATTACTGTCAAACTATTTAATAATTGGAATAAGAGAAAAATAACATAAGTTGGTCTTTAGTGAATCGGCTTGGCAAAACTGATTAGTTCACTAGCTATGAAGGTTTTAATATTGTCAACAGTAGCTAAATTTAGTTAAAGCAGGAATTTAAATTAATTTCGTGAATTAGGCATTATGGCATGATTTGAGTTCAAACAAGACGAGTTAACGTTTAAATTTAATAAACTTTCGAATATGCATTAGTAATTAAGATTGATTCTAGTTTCAAATAGTTGTAAATAATTAATTCCAACGGTTCAAGTCATCTAACAATGCGAGTTTAATCTAGTTATAGGATAATTAGTTTCTTTTGAATATATTATTTGTCGATTCCGTATTGTATTTATAATTTCAATTTTAGTAATATTCCTTTCCGTTAACATTTGTCTTAATCTAGCATTTAATATGTTACGCTTTTTTTTCAAGCATGTAATTAATTAGGATTTTTTCTCTTTCATTTTTAGAGACAAATTTAATAGAAAATATGTAGGCACTTTAGGATTATCCTTTCAAAATAAATGAGATGAGCCTCGCCCAATAAAACGCACAAGTTGCGGGGCCCTCAATAATTAGTTAATAATTGTATAGACTTCGGGATCGGTCGTTTAGCAAATTTCACGGCCTTACCAAAAATAATGATACGCTAGTCGCTTTAGGCGCGCCTTTAACAATTTACTTTCTTAAACTCGGGTGCACATTTATGTGACCCAAATACAAATCTCAACAGAGTTGAAATGTGTTGATAACCACGGGTACATTGATGTGACGTGGTTCGAGATACGTTTTTCACAATGTTGTAATTCTCTGTTAAAATAATAATAATAATAAAAGCGGTAAAGAGTTTAAAGTTTGCACATAAGTTCATAATTGTATAAAATCAGATAATCAAGCCGAATATGACAGTTGAGCGATCGTGCTAGAACCACGGAACTCGGGAATGCCTAACACCTTCTCCCAGGTTAACAGAATTCCTTATCCGGATTTCTGGTGCGCAGACTGTAAACAGAGTCACTCTTTTCCTCGATTCGGGATTAAAATCGGTGACTTGGGACACCATAAATCTCCCAAGTGGCGACTCTAATCCTTAAATAATAAGTCCCGTTTCGATTGTCCTTTAATTGGAAAAAACTCCTTTCCGCGCCCTTTTGCGGGCGGCGCGGGTGAAAAAGGAGGTGTGACACCTTGTACGTGAGGTGAGGAGTGCGTACTTGTGCTAATTGTTGGAAATCCGGTTTTCTTTAAGTATTTACTAGTATGTTTCCTTTCCTGTTCCTATTACTTGCACTATTAAACCTATTGTTAGATTAGGAAAGCATGTCTAAGTGAGTTAATTGCCTATTTCTCAACCTGCCTTACCTGAATTCTGTGCAGCATGCTATGCTAGAATCACTTGTTGCCTTAATATGAAATTTTGCCATTTCTGTATATCTTCCTATTGCTGCTGTGTATTTATTTTGGGACTACGGATGTGGGATTCCGGTAGCTCCCCTTTGTTTGTTTATTTTGAGACTGGGACTACGGATGTGGGACTCCGAAAGATCCCCCTGCACAATTATATGGAACTACGGGAATGCACCCGGTAGATTCCCCCAGTACTGGGTATTTACATTTGGGACTACAGAACGGGATTCCGGTAGATCCCCGCGCACTATGAGTTAGACTACGGGACGAGATCCCAAGAGATCCATTGGATATGTACATATGGGATTACAAGACGGTATCTTGGGAGATCCCCGATTGTTATTATTGGTGCTGAGCTGTATTTCCTTTCCGTGTTTGCCTTGCTTCTGTATAGTTGTTGTTGTCATGTACATCCCGTGTTATTTTACTGTTGTACTTATTTATGCTATTCTGTTCTATACTGTTAAACTCTATATTTTTGTTTAATCTCAGTAGGGCCCTGACCTTCCTCGTCACTACCCGACCGAGGTTAGGCTTGGTACTTACTGAGTACCGCTGTGGTTTACCCATGCCCTTTCTGTGCATGTTTTTCATGTGCATATCCAGGTACCACTACTCAGGCCTACCATCCTTGAGGGAGGCGACTGCTCTAGAGACTTTGAGGTACATCTGTCGCGTCCGTAGACCGAGGAGTCCCTTTCTATTCTAGCTGTTAAGCATTGCCCTTCTGTATTTTCTTTCTTGTTAGATATTCTGGAGTTAGACTGTTACTTATTCCAAAGGCTTGTGTTTCTGTGAGTTTCCGAGTTTTGGGATAGTGTACTTAGTTTTGAGAATGTTGTGTTGTATATGCCGAGCGGCATTATAACTATTGTTCCACTTAGTTATTTGGTTTTTGATTATTTCTTCCGCAAGTTCCGTTTATGTTCCGCATTTGTTAGGCTTACCTAGTCGTAGAGACTAAGTGCCGTCACGACAGTTCATGGAGGGCGAACTGGGGTCGTGACATTTGCTCAATTTGCTTGTTTGCTGTAGCAACATAATACAATACTTATCCATCCGTTTCAAAAAGGATGAATCTATTTTAATTTGGGAAGTCAAACAAGATCTTTGTAATCATATTTTTGCATATATTTTAAAATATTTTGAATTGTTAACAATTGTAACTTATAGTAGTTTTTATATAGTTTTTAAATACATAAATTTTATTTCAAAAAACTTGAAGAATTTATGTAGAAATTCATACAAAAATTTAGTCAATTTCACTCTCGGACTAAAAGAGGAGTACCGTTTACTTTTGCTGGAAGAAAAAAGGTACCTGCACAACATCATCAAGTACAACAGTTGAAAGCACATAAACCGGTGAGAATCATGCGCATGATGTGCTTAGGCTTTAGCGTTGCGTTTTTTCCGCAAGCAAAAAAGTAAGGCCGACCACTCTATGAACATGAATGCCAATATTAAACTCAGTATAATGTACATAAGTCATAACAGTTGACACGGGGTTTCCAGATGTTGAGATTGACACTTATATATAGAGAGACAAACGTGAGATAAGCGTACCCACAATTATTCGGAAAAACTTATAAGCACCTAAAAACTAAAAGACCATTTCTGATTCATGTGTAAGTAATTACACTTCAATGGCGGAGACAGTAGAAAGAACGATCTTGGTATATCGCGGATACCTCCATGGCCAGAACTCCAGTGGGCAACATATCACATGCATCACCATTATTATATTTCTCGTCAAGAGCAGTACATCTTCATATCCCCTTATTCTTCTTCTCAGCACGCAGATATAGTACTAGTTGCTTTCGTTTTCCCAGCAGTGATTGGGCTACTGCAGCTCAAGTACCAAGGCAGTAATGAATCGCCGTTTCAAACCCACCCTATAAAGATGTTTTTCACCATTGCCAGCTTCCTCATTTTCTGCTTTTCATACGATGCCAAGCTCAGAATTTCTTCGGTCCATCCTCCCCCTAACTCAAACTACGCTAAAATGGTTCAAATTGTTGGCTCCGATCCATATTTGGTCCTCTCACATTGGCATCTTACTCATCACTTCTTTTCCCCTCACTTTGCCCCTTTCTCTATTCCATTTCTATCTTCTTCTCTGCAAGCCAGTTGCTATTTGGAACAGCATTCAACCAACAATTGAACTGGCTTTATCATAAATTCATGAGATTACTTGAACCGACGAGACATAATTCCTATTTAATTATACTCTCTAATTTGTAGGTGTTGCAGTGAATGAATCGTACTCTGTAATTTGTGATTTGTCTTGTAACACTCGTTAGGTTTCAATATTTTCTATAGCATGGTGCTGCGACTCCAATTTGTTAGAAGAAACAGTGTAACTACGTATGCATACTATTCCCAGGGGCGTATCAAGTCTTATTGTGTAATAATTATTAGATGCACTTTTATAAGTGAAGTAGGGATTTTAAAATCCCACATTTATATTGTTGTTTTTAACTTCTTCTTCTTCTTCTTCTTTTTTTTTTTTTAGAAAATTTAGTTTGGAGGTTTAAATCCCACATCTATATTAGTGTCTGTTTTTTTTTTGTTTTTCCCTTTATCCTTTTTTTTTTTTTTTGGAATTGGGTCCACCCATGGGATGGGCATGTCTTGTGTCCCTATTGCCTCTTAATTATTATTATTATTATTTTATTTTTTTGCTTTCTTTCTTTTTGTGATTTACTCTTTCAAAATCCTCATGTCCGACACATTAAAACTCATGCTCGCCTTCTATTATCACCGTTAAATTTGTATAATTAAATCGAATCTCTAAATTATAGTATAAAAAAATAATTTGAATTAATAGTTTCAAAAGTATAATTCATGATATGAACCTAAAGGTTTGAATCCGTCGACATAAATTCTGGATCCACTTTTTAGTGCACTATCTTTCCAAAATCCTGGATACTCTATTCCCTTATACACATGTATGTATTGACTTTAACTTTTCGACATTGGTATTGTCGTGAATTGTCGCATCCTTTTTCTTCTTTAATTTTGGTCAAACTGTACTTGGAGTTTGGAGTTTTTCTAATGCCAGTTAAACTCATCTTGCTTTTGTCCTTTGTGATTTTTTTAAAATTAGGAAATAACCAAATTAAGGAATATTAATTTTTCACATATTAAATGACTTAAAGATGTGACAACAAGAAATCTAAACAGAGGAAATTTAGAGAAACCTTGAGTGACAGAGTGGAATTATTTTTCGATATTCGGTTAGCTAACAAATGAAAGATATAAAACGGATGTTACCTTTTTTATTCTTATTTTTCATCCGGTGTTCAATACTTACTCCGGGGATAAAGCAAAACCCAGGGGTGGATGTACGATTATCGTGACACCGCTTTGTCGGAAAATTTTAATATATATATATATATATATATATATATATACTGTACGGAAACAGATAAATACGAAAAAATGACACCACGGATAAGTAGGATGGACCGACTGACCTCGGAAAAGGAAGTTGTGAAGGAGGAATTGGCGTTGGTCGAGAACCAACTTCGGGTGACTAAGGACAGAGCTGACAAGTGGTCTAGTCTGAACGATGATCTTTGGGCACAACTGAGCTCGTCTGTTGCGGAAAGGGATGCCCTTGGAAGAGAATATGCGGCACTGGGGGCCAAATTGGACACAACCTCTGCTGATGCTGAGGAAATGGTGGCATAGTACAAGGTCGGTGAGGAGGCAGTCGAGACTCGCTTAAAGAAAAAGGCCGAATATATGAAGCGGTTATCCCGAAGAGAGACCCTCGAAAAGATTCACGCTCGAGGTTTTGACTTATCAGCCGAAATCAAGGAAGCTATGATGGTCGAGGCCGAGGCAAAGGAGCTCTACGAGCTCGAGCGTATATATGACATTTTGGAATGTATATATGAAATTTTCCCTTTCTGGCAATATCGCATCTTTACTTTTCCAGCGTCTCATTGAAACTTCTATTTATGTATTACGTTTGATACCTTAGCGTAAAATTAGATGTAATTATGGGGCTTTCATTTTCTAGAAGTTCAAACGAACCCCGACTTCGGTACAACTTTTTTTTCTTGTGGTTTCAAAACCTCTGTACGACTGGATGTTTCCAAGACGCTTAAGTGTTTTTAGATGATGTTTTTGCTAAGGGTAACCTTTTGGTAGGTTTCGAGTTTTTGTAGAGGCCTTAACTTCTGGTTTCGAACTTCTGATGTCTCCGAGCTATTTTCATGGTGACCTCACGGTGGGCACCAATATGTTTACCCTTAAAACGGATAACAATTTAATTTATACGTAATTTTAAGGATATGTGGATTGATTCAACACAAATAATCAAGAATGTTACATAAACGAATTAAGTATAGAATGAACAACTAAACCAATTGTGATGTTACGTTCGGGCTCAGAACTGGGATGAATAGTAATTTTACTCTCGATCGGACCCTTGGTTCAAAGCCAAACGTACATGGAGAACAACAATAAAATAAGAAATTTTCAATAGCTAGAAAGTAGAGAAAATGAATTTGTATTGCCTTGGGGTTACAATGTGTCTCATCAAAAAGAATTTTCTCTTTATATAGAAGGAGAGTTTCACCCCTAGTACAAGTCTAAAAAGGTAAAAATCTTCATTTCTCGTTAATTACTGAACCGTTACTGACATCGGGCAAGATTTACACCATGATATCCAATTGGGCACGGATATCACGACTCCCTGCTAGTCGTGTGCAACCGTTTGCCATGTTTTCCAAGACCTTGGAGCTTGTTCTGGTTTGGGGAGAGTTGCCTTATCAGGTCCGATGGCGAACATCCCGTTTGCTACAAATAGTTCCCGGCTTCGATTTTGATCTCATACATTCTTACTTCGTTTGATACCCCGTGAAATCGAGGTGTGCGTTAACTCCATTTTCACCCGTACACAGTATCACTTCTTTAGGATGAGATTATCCTAGAGAGGCACATGCTATAAAATATCCAAATGCACGAGTAATTTGGATTCGTCATAGTTGCCACGACCCAAATCTCCCTCCGTAAGATATCATGATGGCACCCAGTCTCTAAGACTAGGTAACAATTGCTGAAAAACATAAAAGAAATAACAAATAAACCTTAGCAATAACAGGTATACACACACACACACACACACACACACACACACACATAGTCTTATATATATATATATAAAGATGAAAAACTGCCACTCGACATATACAAGTGAAACTAACAGTTTTGAGCATAAACAACTCCCCAATGACCCGGTAGTAAGTCACAAGCTCTAAGGAAAAACTCTAATTGTCTCTATACATTAGTGTTTAGGAAAAATAAGAAGAAACAACATAAAGGATAGAGGGGGACTCTGAGGTCTGCGGACGCTGGCAGATATACCTTGAAGTCTCCGAAAGCCACAACAAATACTCTCGACTAATAGCGGGGCTGGTAGGAGGTACCTAGGTCTACACACAAAACATGTGCAGAAGAGTAAAATGAGTACGCCACAGCAGTACCCAGTAAGTAGTAAGTCTAACCTCGGTACAGTAGTGACGAGGTCAGGTCAGGGCCATACTAGAATATAACAAATAAGGTAGAAGATATAGCAATATAATCAAAGACTGAGAACTAGCAATGAGAAATTTCAGAAAAATAACAACACAACACATAGGGTGAACAAAAGGGGTTCTCCCGAGATATTGTCTCATAGTCCAAAAAGTAAATGCTCAATAGGGGATCTCCGGAGGTACCGTCTTGTAGTCCTAAAAGTAAATATGCAACATGGGATCTCCCGTGGTTCCGTCTCGTAGTCTCAAAAGTAGATATGCAATAGGGGATCTCCCGAGGTACTGCATCGTAGTCCCAAAAAGAAATATGTAATAGGGGATATCCCAAGGTACCGTCTCGTAATCCCAAAAGTGAACACACAAATCAAAATTGATGGAAACAATAATTACAGCAAGAAATCCTACAGTTTAAGACTAAATACAAGTCAATGAAAAGCAGGAAATCAACTAAGCATGTCGTACAAATTTCAAATAAGCAATTAAGACACGTAGATATGGGACATTAGGCTAAACAAGATAACTACACATGCTGGTATAACTCACTTAAGATGTAACATATTACTGCTCAGTAAAAACCAAATTTTACAAAAATTAGCCCGTGTATGCACTCGTCACCTCGCGTACACGGCACTCACATATAACAGAAGTATCACAATAGTACCAAATCCTAAGGGGATTTCCCCCACACAAGGTTAAGCAAGCCACTTATCTTAAACAGAGCTCAATCAGTCAATAAGAATGTCGTTTCCACGACTTTCTGACTTCCAATGGCCCAAATCTAGCCAAAAGCAATTACATACCATAAATATAACTATAAAAACTAATCTAATTAATGAAATCAAGACTTTGACAAGAAATTCGAAAATTGCCCCAAAAAGTCGACCCGGACCCACGTCTCGAAATCGGATAAAAGTCACAAAATACGAACTCTCATTCAACCACGAGTCCACACATACCAAAAGTACTCAAATATAATACCAAAATCTCAATCAAAACCCAAAAATTTGGGTGAAGAACTTTTCAACTTTTTTCCTAAATTTCTCGACCTAAAACCTTAATTAAATGATACAAATAAACGATAAATTAGTGGGATATAACCAAAAATGAGTTAAGAATCATTACCTAATTGCTTTCTCTGAAAAATCCTTGATTTTTCGCCTCGATCCGAGCTCTCTAGGTCCCAAAATGAAAATGGGATAAAACCCTTGATTTTGAAATTTAATTTGTTGCACAGGCATTTCCTTCTTTGCGAACGCGACCTCACTCTCACGTTCGCGAAGCTCAAAGTTTGCTTCTGCCCAAAATCCTTCTATGCGGATGCGAGGAGTCGCTCGAGAATGCGATGCATAACTAACCCACCTCTTCGTGAATGCGATCCCTACTTCATGAACGTGTAGACCAACGCTTGGATCCTAGTATCCTCCTCTTCCTCTTCGCGAACGCGATACCCTTCATGCGTTCGCGATGCACCACTGCTCAGACCTTCGCGAACGCGACTCCCACTTCGCTAGCGTGAAGCACAAATCCTCACTTGCCGCTAACTCCCCTTTGCGAACGCGGAACTCCCCTCGCGAACGCGAAGAAGGAAACCGACAACTAAAGCACCAGATTTTCTATAATTCCAACAAGTCCAACTCTAGTCCGCTAATCACCCGGAATCCACCCGAGGCCCCCGGGACCTCAACCAAACATATCGGTCAGTCCTAAAACATCATACGAACTTAGTCGACCCTTCAAATCACATCAAATAACACTAAAAACACGAATCGCACCGCAATTCATTCTTAATGAACTTTGAAACTTCAAACTTCTACAATCGATGCCGGAACCTATCAAAATCACGTCCGATTGACTCCAAATTTTGCACACAAGTTAAATTTGACATTACTGACCTATTTCAACTTCAGGAATCGGAATTCGATCCCAATATCAAAATGTCCACTCCCGGTCAATCTTCCCCAAAATCCAACTTTCGCCATTTCAAGCCTGATTTAGCTACGAATCTCCATATTATAATCCAGACGCTTCTAAGTCCAAAATCACCCAACGGAGCTAACGGAACCGGCGAAACTCCATTCAGGAGTCGTCTTCATACAATTCCAACTACAATCAAATTTGTAGAACTTAAACTTCCATTGTAGGGACTAAGTGTCTCATTTCACTAGCCAAAACCAATCCTCCCACTAAGTTACATAAGCATAAAATGATACAGAAAATAGTAAATAGGGGATCGGGGCTAAAACTCTCAAAACGATCGATCGGATCCTTATAATAATCTTTATGTTCAACTAATAATTCGTCGTAATTTTAGAAATTATGACTTTTTTCCCGACGTGGTCGATATCAACAACCTCATTTGACGTCAATGAGCAAATTAAAGTTTTGCCAAAATACGTTAGGGAAACACGCCATTTATAGTTTTCTTGTCCTTTCCATACAACATGCTTTTGAAAATTAAAAATTAAAAAGTATTATTCCCTCTATTTCAATTTAAATGAGGTAGTTTGACTCGATACAGAATTTAAGAATTTTTTTTTTAAAATTGTGGTCTTAAAAGCTTAAGGCATAAAAGTTTTGTGGGGTCATTATATTTGTGTGGTTATAAAAGGTTTTCATTAAGGGCAAAATGGGTAAAATGAATAATTTAAAGTTGAATTACTTCCAAATTTAGAAATGTGTCATTTATTTTTGAACAAACTAAAAAGAAAAGTATCTCATTTAATTTAAAACGGAGGGAGTACTCGTCAAGTGCAAATTACAAGATTATCCAACTGAAAATGAAAATAAAAGGAAAAAAGAAGTAGGAGAAAGGAGATCAAATAGCACAGTAACCTGTAACCCTTAATTCAATGGGGATAGATCAACTAAACTAAATTAAAGAAGCATAATCAAATAGGAAGAATATTCCTTTGACGTGGACTGATTGAATAATACATGAATTTAAGATAAAGCCCTTTCAATCTTTCTTCGAGTTTGCAATTTAGCAATTGACTTACGGAGTACAAGACAGAAATGGAATAGAAAAGGGGACAAAGTGAGGGGAAAAGAACTGATGAGTAAGACGTCAATATGAGAGGACCAAATATAGAACCAAGAATTAGGACCATTTTAGCATAGTATGAAGAGAGGATACGATCGTTTGAAGTAGAAATATTCAGCTGAGAATAATAGGAAAAGCAGTAAATGAGGTAACTTGCGACGGCCAAAGACATCTTTTTAGGGTGGATTTCAAAGGGAGATTTATCACTGCCTTGGTATTTGAGCTGTAGAAGCTCAACCATTGTTGGGAAAATAAAAACAACAAGTATGTTAGGGTGATGAGAAGGAGAAGGGGAGATGATGTATTGTTCATTTACTGACCCAAAATTGAGTTGCTCATTGGAGTTTTGGCTATGGAAGTACCTAGGAGAAATTGATCTTGTTCTTTCTACAGCCTCCGCCATTGAAATATTATATGCCTACGTACACAAGAATCAGAAACTACAGACCCAAAATTTCAAACAACAATTGAAGTAAACATACAAGGTGTCGGCTATAGATAGGCTGAATATATAGGGTGCATAGCACATATTTATACTACATAAAAAATGAGCGTGCAGGTATATATGTATACGCTAAGGTGGAATTTATATAATATATAAACATCGTAAGAGGTGGATGTTTGGTTCACTAGGTCAACTTAACTTGAGACGTAATGTAAATATATAGGGAAAATACATATGACATGGTGAAATATATATATGTTACTAGTATATAAGTGCATGCTCTACATAAACATAAGTAGTACTTATATTTTTGTAATTAATTGTAATAAGTCGTTAAGATTATCATTGTGGCAGACAAATACATGACGTGGTTGCCCACACCACTTAGATATGAAAGTTCCTCTTCCTTTCCCCTCCCGTTATTATTAAAAAAGAAGAAAAATTGGTGCTATATTTCTCATTTCTTCGTGTCACACCTCCTTTTTCTTACACCCCAGAAATGGTGTATATAGGGAGTTTTTTCTGACTTAAAGTGACAATCGAAACGAGATTAATTTATTAAAAATTCAGAGTTACCACTTGAAATAATTTATGGTGTCCCAAGTCACCGGTTGAATCCCGAATCGAGGAAAAGATTGACTCTGTATTACAGTCTGCGAACACAGAAATCCGGGTAAGAAATTCTGTTAACCCGGGAGAAGGTGTTATGCATTCTCGAGTTCCGTGGTTCTAGCACGGTCGCTCAACTATTATAATTGGCCTATTATCTGATTTTAATACATGTTTTAACATATGTGCAATTTTAGTTTTAGCCCCTTTTATTCATTTTTCAAAGAAAATTGCAACGTTATTAAAACACGTTTCGAACCATGTCACATAAATGTACCCGCGGTTTTTGACATATTTTAACATCGTTGAGATTTGGATTTGGGTCACATAAATGCGCACCCGAGTTTAGGAAGGTAAATTATTAAAACAACGCTCCTAAAACAATTACTCATTTGCAACTTTGCGAGGGCCATGGAATTTGCTAAATGGCACGCCTCGAATTCTAAGAATTTTAAAAGGAATAATTAAGCGAGGGCCACGCAATTATCATTTTTTTGTTTGGCATGACGCGCCTCAATTCCAAATTTAAGAAAGGGAATTCAACTGCATTTAGAGGGCCATAACTATTTGTATTATTTAATACGACTCGCCTTGATTAGTTAATAGTTTGACCAATTAACACTGCATGTAATTGGAGGTTCTATCTATACTAGTCGGGGTGGCTTATATGAGGGGAAACTAGTGCATTGTATAAGAGAAACTTGAGCCAACACACAAGGAATGATAGCCCCAAACGGGAAATGGTCCGACTATGATTCAAAGAGACCTTCAGAATTGGGCCTCGGAATGGCCCAAATATGGAGCCTTGCAGCTGTTGGACCGGGACCCAGCATCGAACCCTTACCATGTGAACAAAGATTGAAGTGATCAAAGGATTCAAAAGAGTCCAGAACGAGCCTAATACCTATGCAAGCAAACTGGAGAATCCTTTTAAATTCATTATTAGCCAATCAGACAACACCCAATAATAGCTTGATCATGAAAGCAATCGTGAATTCCAGATTTAATAATTAACAATAGGCGGTGGATTTTATTAGCTAATCACACTACTCCTACACAAAGGTTACAATATCTATTGACTTTTGATTATTCAACATCCAATTAAGCGGGTTGCTACTTAAGATTATATGCAGAACTTTATTAATGACTCAGCATAGACAACTATGTTGTTTCATCTTTCAGGCAGATTTAAAACATCATGACCAGATCTATTTATACAGTACAGGTTTCCAGATTACAGAACATCCGACCAAAATTGAACCTTATACCCATTTTAAAATCAAACTCAACCCTTAAAGAGCATTGTCACCAACCAACATACAAACGCAAACATATTCAAACTAAAGCTCGAAATAAAACCAGGATTAAACTCCTATAATGAGAACAAGATGGCCAATATGCTTCCAATCTTCTAGGTTTCCATATCACAAAGTTTCTACGGCGAATAGAGTTAAAAAATTGTACCTGAAAATGAGAATAAATGGGATAAGATTCAGTAGTAGCAGTAGTAGTAGCAGTCAATGACCCAAAGCAGAGATAACCAAGAGGAAAAGAACTTTGAAACCAAGCTTTGCACCCAATTGACCAGAGCTTCAAATCAAGCCCTTTTTACCACTATCCTTAAACCATTTCAGCTTTATTTAGATTCAAATTTGTTCTTAGAAGCTGAAAAATTAAGAAATTCATAAAGAAGACCCAATATATCAGTATTTTCACTGATGTTTTGCCGCTATGATTTTCTTATATTTCTATCACTCATCTCTCTTGGGTATGCCTTTCAATGCAAGAAAAGGTGCCTTTATGGGCAAGCCAATAGGGCAACCTTTCAGATTTTAGTTTTCCCCTTTAAACCTTTTTCAAGTTTGCTTTAAGCTTAGAGATCCCTAGCCAATTTTTGTTTTTGCTTAACTACCCTTAGTTCAAATATCAGAGTTTCAAAACAGCCCCCTTCCCAGCTTCCTAGAAGCTTCCTTTTCTGTTACAATGAGATTTCCTATACCAATTTCCCTACATTGCCCCTGAACCCCTGTTTATTTACCTCTGAACCTCAAATGGGTCATGGGTCAATGACCCAAAGGCTCAGGTCCAAGTGAATATATCAGATGGACCTAAATCCCAAACCAAAGGGGTCAGGAATCAAGTTAAATCACTGACAAATAGAAAAAAAAAGAAAAAAAATCAAGTGATTTCAACACTCAAATATGGACCAACAAGTAATGAATTTCAAATTAAGCCCAATCATGCTAAATTAGAGTGAAAATTTAACCGCAATCCATCTTAAGCTACTTAATAAACAATGTTCATGATTAACTGAAGGAAACAAGGACAACAGAAAACCAGAAAATCCATACCTAAATATAACTAAAAATCCAGCCAACTAAACGAACACTAATATAACCATAAAACTGAAACCCAAAAGCGGAGAATTCCTAGCAACTTCCTAGTCAAGAACAGAAAGACAAAGAAAGGGGGGAAACAGAACATCACATGCAACTAAAAAAGTCGGAAAAGAAGAGCAATGATGCATTAAAAAGGAAAAAAAGAAAACGGAACCATACCTAAACTCATCAAATGCAGACTTGAAAAAAAACCTCGACGGATCTTTCGATTTTTTGACCGGAATAGACCCTAACCATGTGTTTTTATGCAAAAACACACGATTATCGTCTATTACGATCCTGAATCTTCAAATAGGCACGCTGATTTGGACTTGTGATTTTAGGGTTGTCTCTTCAAATCAAGATTCTAGGACTTCCAGGGTGATTCGAGAGAAGTGAAGTGGATATTTGGAATGAGGGGAGGAAGGGGGTTTTAGGGTGTTAATTTAGTAGTGATTGGATGAGTTAGGTTTTCAGTCATTCCTTTCAATTCAAGATTCGAGAGGCTGGGCTGGGATTCGAGAATGGGGATTTAGAGATTTGGAAAGAGGAGAGGGAGAAGAATCGATGGTGTAAAAATAGGGTCAACTGGAGAAACGCCGTTGGCGGAGGCGATTTCCGGCAGGCGACTCACGGCGGAGGCGGTGAAGGGTTCTTTGAGTGTGTGGGGACGATGAGAGGGGGTAGGGGTGCGTTTGGACACTAATATACTCAATAAGCTTCAGTTCTGAGCCGTTTGATCAAGGGGAGATCGACGGCTCAGATTCCACAATCCAAAACGGCGTCGTTTGATTTATTGACTGGCCGGACCGGGTTTGGGGCCGGGTATTGGGCTGGGTCGGTGGGTATTTCAGGCAAAAGAAGGGGAAATCTGGTTGGGCTGACACAGATTTCGCCCAAATTCAGCCTCTATTTTTACTTTACTTGTTTTTCTTTTTTCAATTTTCTTTTAATTTCTTTTTTTTAAATTAAAATTAAAAATGATCCTAAATTAATCACTAATAAAATTATCCTTTTACATTAATTAACTCTAAATAACAATTACCACAAATAATTAAAAATCAAATTCAAAGAAAAACTACCAAAATTCAAAAATTAAAATTAAAAGTGCAAAATAAACTATTTTATTATTTTTTTGATTTTTTCCATTTTTATAAAACACTAAATTACTAATTAATTCAAGAACGCAAAATTAGATCCTAATTGTAAATGCAACATATTTTTGTATTTTTCATTAATTAAACAAAAAATAAAATGCACAGACAAATGCAAACATTTAACACAAAATGCCACGAAAATCCACAAAATTGCAACTACTGAAAGAAATTATTTTGTGTTGAATTTATGGGAGTAATTCATATAGGGCAAAAATCACGTGCTCACAGCTGTCCCTCTTTGCCCGGAAACACGAAAGTTTTCGTGCAAAGATAAAGTGAGCGGATACGAGCGATTTTTGCCCGTTTGAATACTTAGTGGGAAGCATTTTTGAAAGATTTGACTGCGCCCTGCTTCTGAGGTTGCCTACATATCCTTGGCTATAAAGGAATCAGGTTAGTGTAGTTTGGGAAGTTTTTATAGCTGGGACTACCATGAAACTGTGGTTTCACTGTTGCTGCAGCTGCTGCTACTACTTACTGCATCCCTTTATTACACCAAGATAAAATAAAACGAAGCTAGACTAGACTGTGATCTATACATTAAAAAATCCTATCTATCTTCAAAATTGCTCTTGCGGTTTTTGTTGCCTTGTTGACTCTTATTCTCCCGGTGGAATCTTTTTGTTGCCGCTTTGAATTGTAATCTGAGATGTTTTCCATTTCTCCAGGTGGATACATGACTGCCAACTACACTTTGAGATGTTTTTTCTTTTCTCCAGGTGGACGCTTGACTGCTGAACCTGAATGTATTCCCTGCTCTCCAGGCGGGCTCCTGATTGCTGAACTTGAAATGTATTCCCTGCTCTCCAGGCGGACTCCTGACTTCAATGAAATAGACAAAAAACAAAGAAACTTTTTTGCCCCAGTTTGGCGGTTGGGCACACATGTAAGTGCAAAACGGATCACACTACCAAATATCAATAAGAACTTGAAAGCTAAAACTGAATTGTACTCCCTTGTTCTCCAGGCGGGCTCCTAATTGCTGACTTGAAATGTATTCCCTGCTCTTCAGGCGGGCTCCTGACTGCTGACTTGAAATGTATTCCCTGCTCTCCAGGCGGGCTCCTGATTGCTGACTTAAAATGTTTCTCTGCTCTTCAGGCGGGCTCCTGACTGCTAAACTTGAATGTATTCCCTGCTCTCCAGGCGGGCTCCTGACTGCATGACTTGAAATGTTTTCCCTGCTTTTCAGGCGGGCTCCTGACTGCTGACTTGAAATGTATTCCATACTCTTCAGGCGGGCTCTTGACTGCTAAACTTGAATGTACTCCCTGCTCTCCAGGTGGGCTCCTGACTGCATGACTTGAAATGTATTCTCTGCTCTCCAGGCGGGCTCCTGACTGCATGACTTGAAATGTGTTCCCTGCTCTCCAGGCGAGCTCCTAACTTCAACAAAATAGACAAAACAAAGAAAACTTTCCACCCCAGTTTGGTGTTTGGGCACAGATGTGAGTGTAAACTACATCATGTTATCAAGTATTACTAAGAATTTGAAAGCTAGGTCCCATTATCTAGGAGAGTCCTGAAAACTCCTAGCCAAATGATGGCCTTAAAAATCTAAATTATAACTTCTAAAGGTGTGACTCCTGCTAAATCTTGTTATCTAAGAAGGTCTTACAACTACATCCCATTATCCAGAGGGTCCTGAAAGTCAAACATCAAGTATTATCTTAAGAGTGACAAATTTTACGGTTGAATTATACTACCCTACAGCAGAGGTTACGCTAAATGTTGGTATCTAATTGGAATCTTAAAGCTAAGTCCCATTATTCATGAGGGTCCTGGAAACTCTTAATTGAATCTTATCTCGAACATGCAAACTTTATCCCACTTTACATCATGCTATCTTTGGTATGCTCTGGCCGCATTGTGCTTGCAATCTTGAAGCTGGTAGTGAGCTTTGAAATTCCTTCTTATTTGCTTAAACAAAACTAACATTGGGAACATCTTAGAGAAATGAACCTAAAAGAAATGAAATGCAATGACTTTCATAGTTAAGGATAAGAAAATCCAAAACTGGAAGACTATCTGAAGGGGAAAAAGAAAAGAGACTTATCTGAGTGGAACAGCTGGCACCAATGATCATAACATGCATTTTGGATTAATCTGCCCAATCTGTCCAACCAATCAACTTCAGTTGCCATACTTTGCTGCCTCAAAGTTTCCATAACCTGATTTCTTTACCAAAACCTTGACCTTGTTCAACCTGCGGTGCCCTGAAGGGTTTTCACCAACAAGCCTCTCTCATTTGTTCATCTCTCAACTCACTTTCACCTTACGGTGCCCGTGAGGGTTTTCACCAATAAGACTCTCTCATTTTTGATTTCTCTCAGCTCCCATCGCTTTATGGTGTCTATGAGGATTTTCACCAGTAAGATTCTCTCATTTTTATTTCTCTCAGCTCTCGTCACCTTATGGTGCCCGTGAGGGTTTTCACCAATAAGACTCTCTCATTTTTGATTTCTTTTTCCTGTTTGGACTAGAGTGTTGCCCCTGATATGAATCACCTCCACCTGCTCGACTTGGCATTTCTCGAAGACTGATTGGAAGGTCTTTCTTTGGACCGTAAAGTGGGCTTTTGGATGGGGTTATAAATAAAGGGTATAAAAGGCTCAAACCAATTCGAATTGGTTCAAAATTACAACTTTCGGAATCAGATTTCTTACAACAACCGCAACTTCTGCCCCAGTTTCTTGTTTGGAGATTTGGATTTTTATTTTGATGGGACCGAACTATTAGGCTGCCTACGTATCCTTAAAAGGAATCAGGTCGAACGTAGTTCATATCATAGAAATTACTTTGTTGTTGTGATTTTCTCTTTTCTCTTTCTTTTCTTTCTCTTTTGCTTTCTTTTTCTCTTTTATTGTTTTTCTTCTTCTTCTTTTTTTCTTTTTTTCTTTTTTTTTTCTTCTTTTTTCTTTTCATTCTTTTCTTTCTCTTTTCATTCTTTTCTTTTCTTTCTCTTTTTCTTCTTCCTTTACTCATCTTTCACGCTTGTGTTTCTGATATTCGCTACTGATTCCGAAAGAGGGGTATGAAAGAAAATAAATAAGGCTCAAAGGGGGTAACAAAGGATAAAGTGTTTTAGATAGCAATACAAAATGCCTTCGTCATTCCAAATCTTCAAAGATATGCCAAGTACAAACAAATATAAATTAACCAAAGAGAATCATACATAGTATCTTTTGACTGCATCAGAGTTGGTAGCTATTTCTACACACTTGCCTTCTACATCTGTCAAATACAATGCACCATTGGACAACACTCTAGTTACAATAAACAGCTCCTGCCAGTTTGGGGAAAACTTGCATTTTGCTTCAACCTGATGTGGAAGGATACGTCTTAACACTTGCTGACCTACTTCAAACTTCCGTGGATGCACCTTCTTATTATATGCTCTTGCCATTCTTTGTTGATATAGTAGGCCATGACACACTGCTGCCAATATTTTCTTGTCGATCAAACTCAATTGTTCCAAGCGGGTTTTGAACCACTCATCATCATCGACCTCAGCCTCCGCGACAATTCGAAGGGATGGAATTTCCACTTCTGCGGGTATCACTGCTTCGATGCCATACACCAACAAATAGGGAGTCGCCCCCACTGAAGTACGGACAATAGTGCGATAACCCAGTAATGAAAACGGCAGCTTTTCATGCCACTGCCTAGAACCCTCCACCATTTTTCGAAGTATCTTCTTTATGTTCTTGTTAGCTGCCTCGACTACTCCATTCTCCTTGGGACGATATGGGGTAGAATTGCGATGCGCAATCTTAAACTATTGACATACCTCTTTCATCAAATGACTGTTGAGATTAGCACCGTTATCTGTGATGATTACCATCGGTATCCCGAATCAGCAAATGATATTTGCATGCACAAGATCAACTACTGCCTTCTTGGTTACAACCTTGAATGTTTTAGCCTCAATCCACTTGGTGAAATAATCAATGGCCACCAGAATAAACCTGTGCCCGTTGGACGCTGCTGGCTCGATTGGTCCAATGACATCCATTCCCCAAGCAACAAAAGGCCATGGTGCAGACAATGTATGTAATTCAGATGGTGGAGAATGAATCAAATCTCCATGCACTGATGACATTTACGCACGAAACTGATACAATCTCGCTCCATAGTGAGCCAATAATAACCCGCTCGGAAAATCTTCTTTGCCAACACATACCCACTCATATGCGGTTCGCAGACTCCAGAATGCACTTCGGTCATAATAGTTGTAGCCCGCCTAGCATCTATGCATCTCAGCAGTCCAAGATCTGGAGTCCTTTTGTACAGAACCCCTCCGCTGAAGAAAAACCCGCTTGCCAACCGCCTAATTGTTCTCTTTTGATCACTTGTGGCTTGTACTAGATACACTCCCATCCTGATGTACTCCTTGATATCATGAAACCAAGGCTCCCCATCGAGCTCTTCTTCCACCACATTACAATAAGCATGTTGATCGTGGACTTGAATATGCAAAGGGTCCACATAGGCCTTATCTGGGTGATGTAACATTGATGCCAGAGTAGCCAAAGCATCAGCGACCTCATTATGAATCCTCGAAATATGCCTGAACTCTATTGATTGGAACCGCTGACAAAGATCATGTAAACATTGTCGATACGGTATGAGTTTTAGATCCCGAGTTTCCCACTTTCCTTGAATCCGGTGCACCAGAAGGTCCGAGTCACCCAAGACCAAGACTTCCTGGATACCTATATCCACAACCATCCTCAAATCCAAAATGCATGACTCGTACTCAGCCATGTTATTAGTATAATAGAACCGAAGCTGAGTCGTAACAGTGTAGTGATGCCCTGTTTCAGAAACAAGTACCGCTCCTATCCCAATGCCTTTCATGTTAGCAACCCCATCAAAGAAAAGTTTCCATCCTGGCCTTTCAATCTATTCCAACTCATCAATGTGCATTACCTCTTCATCAGGGAAGTAAGTCTTCAAAGGTTCGTATTCTTCATCCATAGGATTCTCAGCCAAATAGTCGGCCAACGCTTGTGCTTTCATCACAGTCCGAGTCACGTAGACAATGTCAAATTCTGTGAGCAAAATCTGCCACTTTACGAGCCTTCCCATGGGCATAGGCTTCTGGAAGATATACTTCAACGGATCCAAGCGAGAGATGAGGTAAGTAGTATAAGATGACAAATAATGTTTCAGCTTCTGGGCTACCCAAGTTAGGGCGTAACACGTCCTCTCAAGAGGAGTGTACTTAACCTCGTAAGATATGAATTTATTACTAAGATAATATATGGCCTGCTACTTCCTGCCGGTGATGTCATGCTGTCCCAACACACATCCAAATAAATTGTCCAAGACCGTCAAATACAGAATTAAAGGTCTCCCTGGTTCTGGCGGGACCAACATAGGTGGGTTTGACAAGTACCCCTTTATCTTATCAAATGCTTCCTGACATTCATCTGTCCACTTAACCGCAACATCTTTCTTTAACAGTTTGAAGATGGGCTCATAAGTTGTTGTGAGCTGAGCAATACACCGGCTGATGTAATTCAATCTCCCCAACAGACTTATCACCTCGGTCTTGTTCTTTGGGGGTGGCAGTTCCTGGATAGCTTTGATCTTTGACGGGTCTAATTCAATACCTCGGCGGCTGACTATGAATCCCAACAACTTTCCAGACGGGACACCGAATGCGCATTTTGAAGGATTAAGCTTGAGATTGTATCTGCGAAGCCTTAGGAAAAACTTTCTCAGATCTCTGACATGGTCAGACTGCTTTCTAGACTTTATAATCACATCATCCACATAAACCTCAATCTCCCTGTGTATCATGTCGTGGAATATAGTCATCATTGCCTTCATGTAGGTTGCCCCAGCATTTTTCAAACCAAATGGCATAACTCGATAGCAGTACGTTCCCCATGGCATGATGAACGCCGTCTTTTCTGCGTCCTCCTCATATATTAAGATCTGAATAGCCCGCATAACAATCCACAAAAGAACCAATCTCATGTTTGGCACAATTATCGATTAATATATGGATGTTAGGCAATGGGAAGTTATCCTTGGGACTTGCCTTGTTGAGATCTCGATAATCAACACATACCCTGGTCTTGACATCCTTCTTCGGCACAGGTACAACATTGGCTAACTAGATGGGATACCGGGTGACCCGAATGACTTTGGCCTCAAACTGTTTGGTGACCTCTTCCTTAATCTTCACGCTCATATCAGTTTTAAATTTCCTCAGCTTCTGCTTGATAGGGGGCATGCCGGGTCAGTGGGCAATTCGTGAACCACCAAGTCAGTGCTTAGACCTGGCATGTCGTCATAGGACCATGCGAAAATATCTTTGAATTCAAACAATGCTTTGATTATCTCTTCCCTCATTTGTGGTTCCATATGAACACTTATCTTAGTTTCTCGGATATTATCTTGGTCCCCTAAATTGACTGCTTCTGTATCACTCAGGTTAGGCTTGGGTTTTTCTTCAAAATGGCTTAGTTCTTTACTAATCTCTTCAAAGGCTTCATCCTCATCATATTCCGATTCAACATCACATTCTATTTCTTGAATTACTATTTCAGAATTAGATTGGCTTTTAAGACTGGGCCGGAGATTCCTCATGCATGTCATATCATTGAAGCCAGCATAAAAAGAACTGTACAAGGAAGAAAAGAAAAACAAAAATAAAACTATCAGGAAGGAAGAAAAAGGGAAATTGCATTTCATTGAAATTAAGGATAACAAGGTTTATACATCCAAGCGTACGGAACATAAAATCTGATTACAACCCTGGAATAATCCAGATAAACTGAAAGAAAATCAAAGCTAACTACCAAAACTCCTTCCGGGTGGGGGAGAGGAGTAGCTTCCCAATTGTTACTCTTTGCATTGGGCCCAACAAATTGCATATCCGCCTCACTCAAACCCTCTCCAGCCTCCAACATGTTCACTTCGTCAAATATCCTCTCGAACTTTTCCATCAAATCTCCATCCATATCAACCACCGAACTGGGAACTGTCGTCACTGGGCGCTTTCTGGTACCAAGCCTGACAAATGATCTGGAAAGACGCGGGACTAGCTTTGGAAAAGCCCATGCTCTCTGTTTCATTTTTCTGGCTCTTCTCACGTCTACGACTGTGGGCTTGAACCCCAGACCAAATGTATCCAAGTTTTTAGGAAGAGAAACCGTTTGTACAATACCTTGCAGAGATGCACCCAAACCCTTGCCCGGTACAAAACCATTTTTCAATATTTCAACGGCTACCATGACTGATGCGGAAGCTACCCTTGGAGTTGGCACGCACTTCCCTTCTAGAATTTTATCTACCGATACCATGTCAAAAACCTGATAAACCCATGGTCCCTTGTCATCTTCAACCTCTATGAGCGGAAAAATGGCATCATTGGGAACACACAAATTATCTTCGCCGTGCACAACAATTTCCTGTCGATCCCATTCAAACTTGACCATTTGATACAGAGTAGACGGGACCACTTTGGCAGCATGAATCCAGGGTCGTCCTAGCAGCAGATTGTAAGAAACAGCCACATCGAGCACCTGGAATTCCATAGTAAATTCAACTAGCCCTATTGTGAGCTCAAGCACTATGTCTCTGACTGAATCTTTTCCTCCACCGTCGAATCCTCGAATGCAGATACTGTTCTTGTGAATTCTTTCATCATCCACCTTCAGCTTGTTCAGAGTGGAGAGGTGGCAAATATTCGCGCTGGAACGATTATTGACCAGTACCCGAGTAACCACGGAATCTTCGCATTTCACCATCAGGTAGAGGGCTCTATTGTGCTCAGTACCCTCCACGGGCAACTCATCATCAAAAAAGTGACTCTGTTTACCTCAAATATCTTGTTAGCTATCTTTTCCAAGTGGTTTATTGAGATTTTGTCAGGAACGTGGGCCTCATTCAAGATCTTCATCAAAGCCCGACGGTGCTCGTCTGAATGGATCAATAATGACAATAGCGAGATCTGAGCCGGTGTCTTCCTTAACTGCTCCACAATGGAATAGTCCTGCACTTTCATCCTTCTTAGGAATTCCTCTACTTCTTCCTCGGTCACAGCTTTCTTCACCAACGTTGGGTTATCTCTAGAGGTCTTAGCTTTTCTCAACTCTTCAGGGGCAAAGCATCTCCCTGATCGAGTCAATCCATGGGTCTCACACACTTCTTCTTTAACTTCTTTCCCCTTGTAAGTCACTATCACTCGTTCATAATTCCATGGGACTGCCTTGCTATTGAATATCGGTAATTGAGTTACCGATTAGATAATGACAGGATCTGTGCAGGCACCCTTCACAAGTACCAAATGCTTGTTTATCACTCCTGGTACAACCACTTTTGCTCTTTCATGTTTTCCTGCAACGTCACTTGAGGACCCCTTCTTGACCCTCACAGATGGTTCATTATTTTCCCCGTTCAACTTGATCACAGACTTCTCACTTGTTGACTTTTCAAACGGCTTGGCTTCACTAGCCCGAATCATCATGACAGTTTGCGAAGGCTTCTTAGGATCCTCTCCCTTATGCACTATCTCAATCATATTGGTCTCATGATGGGCCGACAATGGGTTCTGGTTGATATTGGGTGCCTCCAGGGCTTGGACCTCAATCCGATTAGTATCAATGAGCTTTTGAATAGCTGTTTTCAATTTCCAACATTTCTCTGTGTCATGACCCGGGGCCCCTGAACAATACTCACAACTCACCGAGCGGTCAAGATTTCTTGGAGGGGGATTTGGCAGTTTAGCCTCGATCGGATTCAACATACCCAACTGTCTCAATCTGTGGAATAGACTAGTATATGATTCACCCAATGGAGTGAAAGTCTTCTGCTTCTGCAACCTCTCATTCTTAAAGGCTTGATTTGGCCGAAAACCTCTTCCAGGGGGATTTCTATAGGCTCTTGGGGGTGGATAGGTATTTTATGGAGCTGGGTATGGATTTTGTGGAGCTGGCGCATGCCATTGTGCATGAGCAGGAGGTTGGGTATAGGTTTGTGCGTGATGGACGGAAAAATAGGGATCTGGCGGTGGGTAGTAGTGTTGTGGTAGGCTATATGGAGTGTGGGGGTAAGTTTGGTGATAGGGTCGAGGCGGGGTGTAGTAACACGGAAGGTTACTGGATCCGACCCAAGCTCCCAACTCAATTGTCGCAACATCCTCTTTCTTCTTCTTCCCGAGTACACCCCCAGTACCATTTTGGATGGCCTGGGTGGTTGCTTTAATTGCTGATTAGCTCATAATTTTATTAGACTTGAGTTCCTCTTCTACCATGCCTTCCATTTTTACAGCCTCATTAAAGTACTTGCCCACTACTGACACCAAATGACCAAAATAAGTGGGCTCCAAGGCTTGTAAGAAATAATCAACCATCTCGCTTTCTTTCATCGGAGGGTCAACCCTCGCTGCTTACTCCCTCCAACGGAATCCATATTCCCTGAAACTCTCACCAGGCTTTTTCTCAATCTTTGTCAATGACAGACGGTCTGGGATAATTTCAAGATTGTACTAAAAATGATAGGCGAAGGCTTGGGACAAATAGTCCCATGTGTACCACCTATTGTGATTTTGTCTGGTATACCATTCTAATGCCGATCCGCTCAGACTTTGGCTGAAATATGCCATCAATAATTCATCTCTTCCGCCTGCCCCTCTCATCTTGCTGCAAAATCCTTTTAAGTGTGCTACTAGTCACCATGCCCGTCGTACAGGTCAAACTTAAGCATCTTGAACCCTGCTGGTAACTGAACATCTGGGAATAGACATAAATCCTTATAGACCACACTTACTTGACCTCCCAACCCCCTCATATCTCTAAACGATTGTTCCAAGCTTTTGACCATTCTGATCATATCCTCATGTTCGGGAATTTTGGGTGGCTTTTCGGTCTCTGCTGGGAGATCAAGATGAGGGGTGTAAGAGTACGGTTCCGGAACTTTGAAGGTGGGTTCATGGGGATAATACTGGTTGTCGTGAGTTTGGAACAGAGGTTCACTGGAAGATCGATGTAATGCAGCAGGTGGAGGTGCCAGAAAAACGGGAGTGACTGGTGGAGGAGGGTATGAGACTTGTTTGGGTGGTGGAGCTTGAGAAGTATGGGAAGTGGTGCCATAGCATTGTTGGTAGAGGGGAAAGGCTGGAGATGAGTTCACAGTGGGAGGCTCCTGAGGCTGGGCCGATGGTGGGATATACGTAGTGTTAGCGGGATAAACCGGTGGTGGATGACCCTTTGCCCAGGCCTAGTACATTTCAGCCATTTGCTGCTTTAACTTATACATTTCTTCCTTCATCGCATTAATATCCAATTCTTCCGCCTCTTTTGACGGATCAACAATACTTGTCTTCGGTTCTTGGTTGGCCATGTTCAGCTTGTCTTTTGATCGGGTGTTATAGGAGTGAGTTTCCAGAATGCCAATCAACTATCCACCTGTCTTGACTCAATATATCAACAACAACCTTGTTAGCGCTTAGGGCTTTAACAGATTGGTAACCGCACATTTTGGGGCATGAATGCACCTAAGCAGTTAACCGTTTCTATTATGCATTTGATCGGATGCTTGCATCATCCCGACTTTTCTTTTCCTTCTTTTTTTTCTTTTCGTCTTTTCACTCTTGCCCTTGCTTTCTCTTTGTTTTTATCCTCTCATTTCCCTCTTGTTTTGCTATTGCTTCTTTCTCTTGGTTTACTTATTTTTTCTCTCTTTTCTTTTCTTTTCTCTCTTATTTTTCCTCTCCTTTTCTTTTGGTTATGGTCGAATCCTATGGAGATTTACTACGTATCATGACCCTGCATGAATCAGACCGAGCGTAGTTCTGGGAGATAAGTGTGAAAGTAAATAGTAAAATATTTTGGGATTTTCAGTTTCATAAAAAGCAAATGCTTTGATTACAAAGACTCAAAACTAACAAATTCCAAAAGAAACTAACAGACTCTGATGCAAATACGAAATACAGACTCCGAATATAAACCATCATACTCAAAAGAAAATACAGACTTGAAGACAATACAGACTAAAAACAACTAGACTCTAACGGAAAAGGAAATACAAAGTCAAATGAAAAACCATGAACACAACAATGCTCCTGGTGCCCGTGGGACATCATTCGGTCTCGCCGCGGGCCTATATGAAAGATCCCTTTGAAGTCGATACAAGTCACTCATTATCTGTTTAACAAATGTCATCACTGCCGCGAAGAAGGTGGTGCGAGTCATATCCTCAAAGACTTGGCACTTCATAACAATGTAATCGGCGATGTTTCTAATTCTCTCTCTTATGACACCTTTTTCTTGTAACAAACGCCCGATCTGCTGGGCCCTGGCTACCAAAGTTTGCTCGGCCATATGATTTTGCTCCTAAAGTTGTTACAAATCTATTTCTAATTGTGCCAATGCTTTATAACAATATTCTCTTTCAGCCTTGAAATCTTTCGCCTGTTTGATCATTCTGTTTTCCGCGGTAATGACCTTCGTTTTTAACCCTGCAACCGCATTGTCGTACTTTTCTTTCAACTACTTAACCAGGCATGCTTGTTCTTTTGCGTTTTTAGCTAATTACTTTTGAACCCTGGCTAGTTCACTTTCGGCTTTGTTCAAATCAAAACTATAGTCACTCACTTTCTGCCTCAGGTTATTTATGATTTTTTATCTTTGGTACTTCGGGCGGGGTTTTCTGCCGCTATTTTTATTTTCTGAATTTGGGCTCGAAGGGCCTCATTTACTTTGGCTAGCCTTTTCTTTTCTCCTTTGTCCGCTGCGACTTTCAAGCTTTTCTCGAATTGAAGTTCTCTGACTTGTTTTTCCAATTTTCCTATTGTGGCCATGTACTCATTCTCCTTGGCCAACCAAGCCCATCGTTCTTGCGACGCATCAACGAATTCCTGAATGTGAGGCTTTTTGGCTGGTCTTTTTGGTTCAGCCCTTGCAGTATTCTTCTTTCTATACCAGGCAAGATAGGCGGGTGAGACTTTGCCTCTAGATAGGTCACGCACTCGAGTGTTCATCGTCAAATACTGGCATTTGTTCCAAATAGAATGAACTGTTTCTTCATGAAGTTGACCGTCGGAACTAACCTCGACCGCATATACACTAAGATCTTCATCTAGGTGCATCACCTGGCACCTTCCCAACTATCTTATCGCCCGGTAAGGAGCGTAGGGCTGGATACCTCACAGACCCATTAGGAGGAAGTAAGGACCAGTGGCGGGCATATACACAATTTCTTCAACAGGAAGCCAACCCAATGTCCATTTTATTTGTCCCGCAGTAATGGAACGAAGGCAGGATACCCAATCTCTGAACCCCTCTGGCAGCTTGAACCCTGAAATCCTTGTGTCAAACTCTTCAATGCCACTTTTCTTTGTGGATCCGTAACTCATATACTGAGGGCATGACACAGGTGCTCGATCATCCACATCTGTAATAGCAAATTGCATCCCTCGAAGAAATCTGCCCTAGCTTTACAAGCTGTGAGAGCTCGGTATATCTCAGACACTATCATAGGGGCAAGAATGCTCTTGGCATTGGTAATCAGGACCTTGATGACTCCAGCCACCCACAAATCGATATTCCCGTCTTTGCGGGGAAACACCATAAGGCCTAAAAAAGCTACCATGAAGGCGAAACGCCTATGCTCATCCCATTTTGTTCGGTTTCCTTTGCTACAAACCCCGCTTTCCGGATCGTTGAACCCTCCTACATGCCTGTACCTCTTATATATAAAACGTAGAGTGGAAAAACCACCCTCCAACTCGGAGTACGGGACTCCCTTGCTTATCTTTAATAAATCCATGAATTTGTGAGAGTTAACGGCTCTTGGAGCGATCAGATACTTATGTCTTATCCCTTCAGTACTTCTCATATAACCTTCTATCTCTTCTAAGGTTGGGGTGAGTTCAAAATCCGAGAAGTGAAATACGTTATGGGCCGGGTCCCAAAACGTAACCAAAGCCTTTATGACATCTCCTCTGGGTCTGATTTTTAACAACCCGGTGAGACCTCCCAAATGTAGATTGACCTTATCTTGCTCCGATTTTCCCAGGTCCTCCTACCTCATATGCAACTCCAAAAGGATCGTGTTCCTGACTATTATCAGCAAACTTGGACTCGTGCTCATTCTGCACATTTATTAGGGTGATTAAGAAAAAATCAAGACTCATTTGACTCAAAGACAAAATAGACACTTTTTTTTCTTCTTTTTTTTCATTTAAAATAAAATCCGGTTTTGCAAATACGGTCTTCCAGCACCTCGAAGACGAAGATTTTAAGGCTGTGTTGGCTAACCAGTGAAAACCTTAAAAAATGAACACAGGCGGCTGTTCTTGCAAAAGCAGCCTTCTGGCGCCCTTTTTAGGGACATTCGGCTATTTCTGACAAGAATGACATCACCCTAATTATTTTCAAATAAAAGTAAAATTTTTGGGCTATTTTTGCAAAAAAGAAGTTGGACCCGATGGGGGTTGTCTACATATCCCACATCCGGTGAGAATCAAACTGGCGTAGTTCGGGCATTTTTTTTTTTAAAAAAAATAAACCTAACTTCTTTTTTTTCTTTTCCAAAAACACAAAGATATTCCTTCTCTTTTTTTCTTTTCTTTAAAAACCACAAAATTCCCCTTTTTGTTTTTCAAAATTTCGGCAGAGTTTCAGTATATTTTGAGATATTGGTTTTTAAAACAGGTAATTACCTTCCTTAGCCCTCACACTGCTATTTTCTAATTCTCTCCTTTTATTCAAAAGCCGATCAGCATGCAAATTCGAAGCAAAATAAATGCACAAGTAGCAAGTAAGATGCATCAGGATGGTTTTTTTATTTCGGGTGCACCTGTCCTAGACAGGCCCAACCCCTGTGTTGAGTCTCCAAAGTCAAAATGCACATGATGCAAACAAACGTTCCTACTAGGGATCCGGCATGAGGTATTGTTATACTAGGTTTAAAAACCTGGGTTTATTTGTTCTAGACCTGGCTTACCCGAGCGGACAATTCGAGCTGGGGGGCTACGTACCGGTAATCAAAAGATCATCCGGCTTTGTAACTTGTCCGAACCTCGTTCTATTTGGGATTTGACACTAACAGAAAGAAGTCACGACCAGCGTGCACTCCTCAGGAGGGAGAAGAGAGGGGTTTCGTGACAGTTTATATATACAGTTCAGATAATATCAAAGCGGTAAAAAGCAACAATTAGCACATTAGGCCCAAACATGTAATAAAATCAGATAATAAATAAAGCCAAATAATAACAATTATTCTAAGCTCGAATTCTGAACCCTGAACCAGAGATTCTGGGTTCGTTCCCCAGCAGAGTCGCTAGAGCTGTCACACCTTCTTTTTCCTACACCCCCGGAAAGCGTGTATATAGGGAGTTTTTTCCAACTTAAAGTAACAATCGAAACGGGATTAATTTATTAAAAATTCAGAGTCACCACTTGGGATAATTTATGGTGTCCCAAGTCACCGGTTGAATCCCTAATCGAGGAAAAGATTGACTTTGTATTACAGTCTGCGAACACAAAAATCTGGGTAAGGAATTCTGTTAACCCGGGAGAAGGTGTTAGGCATTCCCGAGTTCCGTGGTTCTAGCACGGTTGCTCAACTATTATAATTGGCCTATTATCTTATTTTAATACATGTTTTAACCTATGTGCAATTTTAGTTTTAGCCCCTTTTATTCATTTTTCAAAGAAAATTGCAACGTTATTAAAATACGTTTCGAACCACGTCACATAAATGCACCCGCAGTTTTTGACATATTTTAACATCGTTGAGATTTGGATTTGGGTCACATAAATGCGCACCCGAGTTTAGGAAGGTAAATTATTAAAACAACGCTCCTAAAGCAACTACGCGTTTGCAACTTTGCGAGGGCCATGGAATTTGCTAAATTGCACGCCTCGAATTCTAAGAATTTTAAAAGGAATAATTAAGCGGGGCCACATAATTGTCATTTTATTGTCTGGCATGGCGCGCCTCAATTCCAAATCTAAGAAAGGGAATTCAACTGCATTTAGAGGGCCATAACTATTTGTATTATTTAATACGACTCGCCTTGATTAGTTAATAGTTTGACCAATTAACACTGCATGTAATTAGAGGTTCTATCTATACTAGTCGAGGTGGCTTATATGAGGGGAAACTAGTGCATTGTATAAGAGAAACTTGAGCCAACACACAAGGAATGATGGCCCCAAATGGGAAATGGTCCGACTATGATTCAAAGAGACCTTCAGAATTGGGCCTCGGAATGGCCCAAATGCGGAGCATTGCAGCTGTTCGACCGGGACCCAACATCAAACCCTTACCACGTGAACAAAGATTGAAGTGATCAAAGGATTCAAAAGAGCCCAGAACGAGGCTAATACCTATGCAAGCAAACTGGAGAATCCTTTTAAATTCATTATTAGCCAATCAGACAACACCCAATAATAGCTTGATCATGAAAGCAATCGTGAATTCCAGATTTAATAACTAACAATAGGCGGTGGACTTTAATAGCTAATCACACTACTCCTGCACAAATGTTACAATATCTATTGGCTTTTGATCATTCAACATCCAATTAAGCGGGTTGCTACTTAAGATTATATGCAGAACTTTATTAATGACTCAATATAGACAACTATGTTGTTCCATCTTTCAGGCAGATTTAAAACACCATGACCAAATCTATTTATACAGTACAGGTTTCCAGATTACAGAACATCCGACCAAAATTGAACCTCATACCCATTTTAAAATCAAACTCAACCCCTAAAGAGCACTGTCACCAACCAACATACAAACGCAAACATATTCAAACTAAATCTCGAAATAAAACCAGGATTAAACTCCTATAATGAGAACAAGATGGCCAATATGCTTCCAATCTTCCAGGTTTCCATATCACAAAGTTTCTACAGCGGATAGAGTTAAAAAATTGTACCTGGAAATGAGAATAAATGGGGTAAGATTCAGCAGTAGCAGTCAATGACCCAAAGCAGAGATAACCAAGAGGAAAAGAACTTTGAAACCAAATCAGGCCCTTTTTACCACTATCCTTAAACCATTTCAGCTTTATTTAGATTCAAATTTGTTCTTAGAAGCTGGAAAATTAAAAATCCACAGAGAAGACGAAATGTAACAGTATTTTCACTGATGTTTTGCCGCTATGATTTTCTTATATTTCTATCACTCAGCTCTCTTGGGTCTGCCTTTAAATGCAAGAAAAGATGCCTTTATGGGCAAGCCAATAGGGAAACCTTTCAGATTTTAGTTTTACCTTTTAACCCCTTTTCAAGTTTGCTTTTAGCTTAGAGATCCCTGGCCAATTTTTGTTTTTGCTTAACTACCCTTAGTTCAAATATCAGAGTTTCAAAACAGCCCCCTCCCCAGCTTCCTAGAAGCTTCCTTTTCTGTTACAATGAGATTTCCTATACCAATTTCCCTACATTGCCCCTGAACCGCTGTTTATTTACCTCTGGACCTCAAATGGGTCCTGGGTCAATGACTCAAAGGCTCAGGTCCAAGTGAATATATCAGATGGACCTAAAGCCCAAACCAAAGGGGTCAGGAATCAAGCTAAATCACTGACAAATAGAAAAAAAAGAAGAAAAATTCAAGTGATTTCAACACTCAGATATGGACCAACAAGTAATGAATTTCAAATTAAGCCCAATCATGCTAAATCAAAGTGAGAATTTAACCGCAGTCCATCTTAAGCTACTTAACAAAAAATGTTCATAATTAACTGAAGGAAACAAGGACAACAGAAAACCAGAAAATCCATACCTAAATATAACTAAAAATCCAGCCAACTAAACAAACACTAATATAACCAGAAAATTGAAACCCAAAAGCGGAGAATTCCTAGCAACTTCCTAGTCAAGAACAGAAAGACAAAGAAAGGAGGGAGACAGAATGTCACATGCAACTAAACAAATCGGAAAAGAAGAGCAATGATGCATTAAAAAGGAAAATAAAGAAACCGGAACCATACATAAACTGATCAAATGCAGACTTGAAAAAAAACCTCAACGGATCTTTCGATTTCTTAACCGGAATAGACCCTAACCGTGTGTTTTTATGCAAAAACACATGATTATCGTCTATTACGATCCTGAATCTTCAAATAGGCACGCTGATTTGGACTTGGGATTTTAGGATTGTCTCTTCAAATCAAGATTTGAGGACTTCCAGGGTGATTCGAGAGAAGTGAAATGGATATTTGGAATGAGGGGAGGAAGGGGGTTTTAGGGTGTTAATTTGGTAGTGATTGGATGAGTTAGGTTTTCAGTCATTCCTTTCGATTCAAGATTTGAGAGGCTGGGCTGGGATTCGAGAATGGGGATTTGGAGATTTGGAAAGAGGATAGGGAGAAGAATCGATGGTGTAAAATGGGGTCAATTAGAGAAACGCCGCCGGCGGAGGCGATTTCCGGCGGGCGACTCATGGCAGAGGCGGTGAAGGGTTCTTTGAGTGTATGGGGATGATGAGAGGGGGTAGGGGGTGCGTTTGGACACTAATATACTCATGAAGCTTTAGTTCTGAGCCGTTTGATCAAGGGGAGATCAACGGCTCAGATTCCACAATCCAAAACGGTGTCGTTTGATTTATTAACTGGCCGGACCGGGTTAGGGGCCGGGTATTGGGCTGGGTCAGCGGGTATTTGAGGCAAAAGAAGGGGAAATCTGGTTTGGGCTGACACAGATTTGGCCCAAATTCAGCCTCTATTTTTACTTTACTTGTTTTTCTTTTCTTTTCTTTTCTTTCTTTTTTCAATTTTCTTTTAATTTCTTTTTTTTAAATTAAAATTAAAAATGATCCTAAATTAATCACTAATCAAATTATCATATTACATTAATTAACTCTAAATAATAATTACCACAAATAATTAAAAACCAAATTCAAAGAAAAACTACCAAAATTCAAAAATTAAAATTAAAAGTGCAAAATAAACTATTTTATTATTTTTTTTCCCATTTTTATAAAATACTAAATTACTAATTAATTCAAGAATGCAAAATTAGATCTTAAATGCAAATGCAACAGATTTTTGTATTTTTCATTTATTAAACAAAAAATAAAATGCACAGACAAATGCAAACATTTAACACAAAATGCCACGAAAATCCACAAAATTGCAACTACTGAAAGAAATTATTTTGTGTTGAATTTATGGGAGTAATTCATATAGGGCAAAAATCACGTGCTCACACTTCCCAAGGCTCTCAAGTGACATATTTGGTCAAAGCTTTTGAAAGGTCAACAATAATTAGGGAGGATTACAAGAAAATACACATGACTTCACACTATAACAAAAAATGGTTTATATTTTTAAGTTTTTCCCGACCTAGCCCACATTATACATATTTTGAAAGCAGTAGCAAATTCAAAATCTGTGTTCTTACAACCATTGCTTCTAAAAGTTATGGAATTAAATCTATGTTCTCACAACCATTGCTTTCACTCTCACTTCTTCTCACATCTTCTACATATGCTTCAAGGGGCCGTGTATTTTCTGCTTCTCCTCTTGTGTCACATGCTTGCAATGTAAGAAAATTGAAGAGTAGAAATCCACCATTAAAGATCATTCAAAGCTTTGCTTTCGAAAATGGGTTTTTTTGAATTTGTTAGTTGTTTGGATTGGGCGTTGTTCCAATTGATTGAAAATATCAAAAGGAGTTCAGAATTTAAATTTGAAGTGATTTGGAGTAGATTTGAGTTAAATTTCAGAAAAGACGCACGAAGTCAGTTTTTTGTATAATTATGTATAATCTGGTATAATAGTATATATGAGTATAGAAACACACCTTATACACTATTATACACTTTTATACCTTTATACAAGCGTCTGTTGACGAACTTTTTCCACGATTTTCAGTTGCAATTATTGTTCAAAACCAGTACAAATTTCCATTAAATGGCTTCAAATTTTATATATAACCTCCTTATACTATTTCTAACAAGTCTAAATAACACTCACTCCAAATTTCTCACAAAATCAAATTCAAAATTTAAACCCACATATTTAATCTTGTTAAAAATCTAATTTTCACCGCCCAAATGAATTTGGTTTGTTGAACTAATATTTGTGTTACAGTTACTGATTCAAAATTAGTTTAAAAGCTTGAGAAATCTTTTTTAAAAATTAAATAGTAATTTTGAGAACCTATTGAAGTTGGATGTTTAATCTTAGCCTATTATTTTTGGGCTTGTTGGTTGTAAATTAAAATATGGGCTATAAAATTGAAAAGTAGGGAGCCCAGTTGTTTTAATGTGAAATTTTCCCCAATAATTAATCTTTTAAGCATAGGCTTATGCAAAATTTAAGCTCTACGGGTTCAATTCTAAAGAATTTTTGCCATGAACCTATTGTATTTTAAAAATTATTGGGTCAAACATATTATTATTATAATTTTATTGAATTTTTACTATTAAATTTATGCGTCACGTCAGAAGAACTGAGTTCAGTTTAATCCGATATTACAACTCTATGTCCACCTCTGCTTTTACGTAGAAGCTGTGAAAAGTAGCTTTTGAAAGGCCAAAAAATAAGTACTTCTCTTCTTTTTTTTGACAAGCTACCCTTGTAAAAAATGCGAGTAAATTTTATAGGTGATCATTCAACTTCGTATTCATTACGCAAAAGTCACTTTTTTTCTTTTTGTTACGTAAAAACCATTCAACTTTGTGTTCATTACCCAAAAGTTATTTTTCTCTCTTTTGTTACACAAAATTATTTTACTTTGCTCTATTTATTACAAGCACGCAGTCTCGCTTTCTGTTAGTAGTAGATTTTTATGAGTAATAATTATTTTTTATTGTGGATCACCTTACTGTCTTGTTGTTTTTATTCTGATTTTATATATCTCTTTTGGATTGTCCCTTCTTGTCTATATTTTCATTAATATGTTGCTTATGCTTTTCTGAGCCGAGGGTCTATTTGAAACAATCTCTCTATCCTCACAAGATAGGGGTAAGATTACGTACACACTACCCTCCCCAGACCCCACAGTATGGGTAGTTAAACCCCAAATGAGGGTGTCCTCTTTTGTACGATTTGGAGGAATGAAAACATAGTTTAACAAGTTGAGGATGCTGGGGGGGGGGGAGATCCATGGATAATGTGGATAAGTCCCAAGCCCCTGAATTGTAGACTGAGTTCACCTTGGCATTTAGGTCATTCTGGGATAGAGGGCCCTCAATCAATTCCCTAATTGCCGAATGGTTGGGAATCCAAGCATCATTCAAAAAGCTAACCCTATTTATCTGCTTGCTTTGATGCAAATGTCCCATCCCTTTAGAATACATTTCCATGTAGAGGACTTGGGGTACCTAGGATATCTAGGGGTTCTAGTTATCCTATGAGTTTGGCTCTGGTTGCAGTGCTTATGAATGAGGATTTTTGCCCATAAGCTATTGGTATTTTGATAAGTCCTCCAGGTAAGATCTGTGAGTGCTGCTTTGTTATTTAGGTCAGCATTTTGAAGCCCTAATCCTCCATCACCCTTCTTTTTTGTGACCTTATCCCACTTGATTAGGTGCAGTTTTTTCTTATGAGGAGTGGTGCCCCATAGAAAGTTCCTTTGGATTTTATCAATTTGTTTGGTAACTTCGGTAGGCAGATTAATATATTGCATGACATGGCTTGAAATATTGTTTAAGGAGGACTTGGCCAGTACAGTTCTACCACCCATGCTTAAGCAACTGGTTTTCCATCCAGCTAGCTTGGATTGCATGTTATCAATTATGAATTGAAAGTCAGCACTGATTGATTTTTTATGAAATATGGGGAAACCAAGGTATTTTCCAAAGGATGTGGTGGCTTCAATGGACAGAGAGTTGGTGAGGTTTTCTAGAGAATCGTAGAATGTATTAGAGGAGAAGAGTACTCTAGACTTGGCAAGGTTGATTTTTGGCCTGACTGCTCATTGAAAGTCTACAGAATAGAGAGGATAGTATTGCAATTTATGGAGTTTGCTTTGGAAAACAGGGTGAGGTTATCTGCGAAGAAAATGTGAGATATCCTTGGGCCAGATCTGCTGATACTTATGGGTTGCCACAAGTTGTCCAGGATAGCCTTATCAATGGCCCTGGATAATCTTTCCATACAAATTATAAAAAGGTAGGGAGATATTGGATCTCTATGCCTTATGCCTCTAGAAGGCTTGAAAGATTCAGTTTTCCCACTATTAACAAGAATGGAGATGGTAGAAGAACTAATGAATGACATAATGAGCTTGGATAAGCCAGGAGGGAAATTAAAGGCATACACTGATAAAGGACCACTCCAGCCTGTCAAAGGCTTTTTCAAGATCAATCTTGAGGATCATGTTGCCATGTTTCCCTTTTATTTTCCTGAAGTGAGTGATGTATTCTTGCACAATGATGGCATTATCACAGGCTTTTCTGTTGGATAGGAAATTGGCTTGGCTACTTGGTGATGGACTTGTATATTGTGTTACACAGTCTAATTGGCCTGAAGTTTTTCAGCCTTGATGCTTGAGGGAATTTTGGGATGAGGCATAGCAGTATTTGGTTTATGGTTTCATCCATGGAGTTGGAGGAGAAGCATTTCTTGCAGAAATCTATGATATAGTTACCCACTATGTTCCAGTATTTCTGAAAGAAGAAAAGGTAGAGTCCATCAGGGCCATGAGATTTGAAGGGTTTATGGGAGAAGATTGCCCTTTTTATTTCACCCAACTCAAGAGGCCTGTCTAGAATATCCCTTTAGGAGTCAGATAGAGTGTGGGACATAGTGAGATGACTGGTGGTGGCCATTGGGGCTTGGGAGTATGAGGAGGTGTAGAGATCATTGAAGAAGCCCATTATGGCTGTTTGGATATCATGTTGATCATGGAGCCAGTTTCCATTCTCTTCTTTAAGAGAGAGGATTTTGTTCCTTCTTCTTTTGTTGATGGTGGAGGTGAGGAAGAATCTTGCGCTAGCATCAC